>NW_027274310.1:0-112806 GCF_030028105.1 Mobula birostris | reverse complement strand
ACAGTGTCTGATATAGCTCACATCCCTCACTGTAACAGTGTCTGATATCCACATCTCTCACTGTAACAGTGTCTGGTATAGCTCACATCCTTCACTGTAACAGTGTCTGATATCCACATCCCTCACTGTAACAGTTTCTGATATCCACCTCCCTCACTGTAACAGGGTCTGATATCCACATCCCTCACTGTAACAGTCTGATATCCACGTCCCTCACTGTAACAGCGTCTGATACCCACGTCCCTCACTGTAAGAGTGTCTGATATCCACATCCCTCAGTGTAATAGTGTCTGATATAGCTCACATCCCTCACTGTAACAGTGTCTGATATCCACATCCCTGACAGTAACAGTGTCTGATATAGCTCACATCCCTCACTGTAACAGTGTCTGATATCCATATCTCTCATTGTAACAGTGTCTGGTATAGCTCACATCCTTCAATGTAACAGTGTCTGATAACAACATCCCTCACTGCAACAGTACCTGATATCCACATCCCTCACTGTAACAGGGTTTGATATCCACATCCCACACTGTAACAGTCTGATATCCACGTCCCTCACTGTAACAGTATCTGATATAGCTCACATCCCTCACTGAAACAGTGTCCGATACCCACGTCCCTCACTGTAACAGTGTCTGATATCCAAATCCCTGACTGTAACAGTGTCTGATATAACTCACATCCCTCACTGTAACAGTGTCTGATATCCACATCTCTCACTGTAACAGTGTCTGGTATAGCTCACATCCTTCACTGTAACAGTGTCTGATATCCACGTCCCTCACTGCAACAGTGTCTGATATCCACGTCCCTCACTGTAACAGTGTCTGATACTCACGTCCCTCACTGTAACAGTGTCTGATATCCACATCCCTCAGTGTAATAGTGTCTGATATAGCTCACATCCCTCACTGTAACAGTGTCTGATATCCAAATCCCTGACTGTAACAGTGTCTGATATAGCTGACATCCCTCACTGTAACAGTGTCTGATATCCACATCTCTCACTGTAACAGTGTCTGGTATAGCTCACATCCTTCACTGTAACAGTGTCTGATATAGCTCACATCCCTCACTGTAACAGTGTACGATACCCATGTCCCTCACTGTAACAGTGTCTGATACCCACGTCCCTCACTGTAACAGTGTCTGATACCCACGTCCCTCACTGTAACAGTGTCTGATATCCACGTCCTTCACTGTAACAGTGTCTGATATAGCTCACATCCCTCACTGTAACAGTGTACGATACCCATGTCCCTCACTGTAACAGTGTCTGATATCCACATCCCTCACTGTAACAGTATCTAATATAGCTCACATCCCTCACTGTAACAGTGTCTGAGATCCACATCCCTCACTGTAACAGTGTCTGCTGTAGCTAACATCCCTCACTATAACAGTGTCTGATATAGCTCACATCCCTCACTGTAACAGTGTCTGATATCCACGTCCCTCACTGTAACAGTGTCTGATATCCACATCCCTCACTGTAACAGTGTCTGATATCCACGTCCCTCACTGTAACAGTGTCTGATATCCACGTCCCTCACTGTGACAGTGTCTGATATAGATCACATCCCTCACTGCAACAGTGTCTGATACCCACATCCCTCACTGTAACAGTGTCTGATACCCACCTCCCTCACTGTAACAGTGTCTGATATCCACCTCCCTCACTGTAAGTGTCTGATATCCACCTCCCTCACTGTAACAGTCTGATATCCACGTCCCGCACTGTAACAGTGTCTGATATCCACGTCCCTCACTGTAACAGTGTCTGATATAGCTCACATCCCACACTGTAACTGTGTCTGATATCCACATCCCTCACTATAACAGTGTCTGATATCCATATCCCTCACTGTAACAGTGTCTGATACCCACGTCCCTCACTGTAACAGTGTCTGATATCCACATCCCTCACTGTAACAGTGTCTGATATAGCTGACATCCCTCAATGTAACAGTGTCTGATATCCACGTCCCTCACTGTAACATTGTCTGATATAGCTCACATCTCTCACTGTAACAGTGTCTGATATCCACATCCCTCACTGTAACAGTGTCTGATATCCACATCCCTCACTGTAACAGTGTCTGATATAGCTCACATCCCTCACTGTAACAGTGTCTGAGATCCACATCCCTCACTGTAACAGTGTCTGATATAGCTCACATCCCTCACTGTAACAGTGTCTAATATCCACGTCCCTCACTGTAACAGTGTCTGATACCCATGTCCCTCACTGTAACAGTGTCTGATATCCACATCCCTCACTGTAACAGTGTCTGATATAGCTCACATCCCTCACTGTAACAGTGTCTGAGATCCACATCCCTCACTGTAACAGTGTCTGCTATAGCTGACATCCCTCACTGTAACAGTGTCTGATATAGCTCACATGCCTTACTGTAACAGTGTCTGAAATCCACGTCCCTCACTGTAACAGTGTCTGATACCCACGTCCCTCACTGTAACAGTGTCTGATATCCACATCCCTCACTGTAACAGTGTCTAATATCCACATCCCTCACCGTAACAGTGTCTGATATCCACGTCCCTCACTGTAACAGTGTCCGATATAGATCACATCCCTCACTGTAACAGTGCCTGATACCCACATCCCTCACTGTAACAGTGTCTGATACCCACCCTCCCTCACTGTAACAGTGTCTGATATCCACCTCCCTCACTGTAAGTGTCTGATATCCACCTCCCTCACTGTAACAGTCTGATATCCACGTCCCTCACTGTAACAGTGTCTGATATCCACGTCCCTCACTGTAACAGTGTCTGATATAGCTCACATCCCTTACTGTAACAGTGTCTGATATCCACATCCCTCACTATAACAGTGTCTGATATCCACATCCCTCACTGTAACAGTGTCTGATACCCACGTCCCTCACTGTAACAGTGTCTGATATCCACATCCCTCACTGTAACAGTGTCTGATATCCACGTCCCTCACTGTTACAGTGTCTGATATAGATCACATCCCTCACTGTAACAGTGCCTGATACCCACATCCCTCACTGTAACAGTGTCTGATACCCACCTCCCTCACTGTAACAGTGTCTGATATCCACCTCCCTCACTGTAAGTGTCTGATATCCACCTCCCTCACTGTAACAGTCTGATATCCACGTCCCTCACTGTAACAGTGTCTGATATCCACGTCCCTCACTGTAACAGTGTCTGATATAGCTCACATCCCTTACTGTAACAGTGTCTGATATCCACATCCCTCACTATAACAGTGTCTGATATCCACATCCCTCACTGTAACAGTGTCTGATACCCACGTCCCTCACTGTAACAGTGTCTGATATCCACATCCCTCACTGTAACAGTGTCTGATATAGCTCACATCCCTCAATGTAACAGTGTCTGATATCCACGTCCCTCACTGTAACAGTGTCTGATATAGATCACATCCCTCACTGTAACAGTGTCTGATATAGCTCACATCTCTCACTGTAACAGTGTCTGATATCCACATCCCTCACTGTAACAGTGTCTGATATAGCTCACATCCCTCACTGTAACAGTGTCTGAGATCCACATCCCTCACTGTAAAAGTGTCTGATATCCATGTCCCTCACTGTAACAGTGTCTGATACCCACGTCCCTCACTGTAACAGTGTCTGATATCCACATCCCTCACTGTAACAGTGTCTGATATAGCTCACATCCCTCACTGTAACAGTGTCTGATACCCACCTCCCTCACTGTAAGAGTGTCTGATATCCACCTCCCTCACTGTAACAGTCTGATATCCACGTCCCTCACTGTAACAGTGTCTGATATCCACGTCCCTCACTGTAACAGTGTCTGATACCCACGGCCCTCACTGTAACAGTGTCTGATACCTACGTCCCTCACTGTAACAGTGTCTGATATCCACATCCCTCACTGTAACAGTGTCTGATATCCACGTCCCTCACTGTAACAGTGTCTGATATAGATCACATCCCTCACTGTAACAGTGTCTGATATCCACGTCCCTCACTGTAACAGTGTCTGATATCCACATCCCTCACTGTAACAGTGTCTGATATAGCTCACATCCCTCACTGTAACAGCGTCTGATACCCACGTCCCTCACTGTAACAGTGTCTGATATCCACATCCCTCAGTGTAATAGTGTCTGATATAGCTCACATCCCTCACTGTAACAGTGTCTGATATCCACATCCCTGATTGTAACAGTGTCTGATATAGCTCACATCCCTCACTGTAACAGTGTCTGATATCCACATCTCTCACTGTAACAGTGTCTGGTATAGCTCACATCCTTCACTGTAACAGTGTCTGATATCCACATCCCTCACTGTAACAGTTTCTGATATCCACCTCCCTCACTGTAACAGGGTCTAATATCCACATCCCTCACTGTAACAGTCTGATATCCACGTCCCTCACGGTAACAGCGTCTGATACCCACGTCCCCTCACTGTAACAGTGTCTGATATCCACATCCCTCAGTGTAATAGTGTCTGATATAGCTCACATCCCTCACTGTAACAGTGTCTGATATCCACATCCCTGATTGTAACAGTGTCTGATATAGCTCACATCCCTCACTGTAACAGTGTCTGATATCCACATCTCTCACTGTAACAGTGTCTGGTATAGCTCACATCCTTCACTGTAACAGTGTCTGATATCCAAATCCCTCACTGTAACAGTTTCTGATATCCACATCCCTCACTGTAACAGGGTCTGATATCCACATCCCTCACTGTAACAGTCTGATATCCACGTCCCTCACTGTAACAGCGTCTGATACCCACGTCCCTCACTGTAACAGTGTCTGATATCCACATCCCTCAGTGTAATAGTGTCTGATATAGCTCACATCCCTCACTGTAACAGTGTCTGATATCCACATCCCTGACTGTAACAGTGTCTGATATAGCTCACATCCCTCACTGTAACAGTGTCTGATATCCATATCTCTCATTGTAACAGTGTCTGGTATAGCTCACATCTTTCACTGCAACAGTGTCTGATAACAACGTCCCTCACTGCAACAGTGTCTGATATCCACCTCCCTCACTGTAACAGGGTTTGATATCCACATCCCTCACTGTAACAGTCTGATATCCACATCCCTTACTGTAACAGTATCTGATATAGCTCACATCCCTCACTGAAACAGTGTCCGATACCCACGTCCCTCACTGTAACAGTGTCCTGATACCCACGTCTCTCACTGTAACAGGGTCTGATACCCACGTCCCTCACAGTAACAATGTCTGATATCCACATCCCTCACTGTAAGTGACTGATATCCACGTCCCTCACTGTAACAGTGTCCGATATCCACATCCCTCAATGTAACAGTGTCTGATATCCACATCCCTCACTGTAACAGTGTCTAATGTAGCTCACAATCCTCACTGTAACAGTGTCTGATATCCACATCCCTCATTGTAACAGTGTCTGACATAGATCACATCCCTCACTGTAACAGTGTCTGATATAGCTCACATCTCTCTCACCGTAACAGTGTCTGATATCCACGTCACGCACCGCCAACAGTGTCTGATATCCACGTCCCTCACTGTAACAGTGTCTGATATAGCTCACATCCCTCACTGTAACAGTGTCTGATACCCACGTCCCTCACTGCAACAGTGTCTGATATCCACGTCCCTCACTGTAACAGTGTCTGATATCCACGTCCCTCACCGTAACAGTGTCTGATATCCACTTCACTCACTGTAATAATGTCTGATATCCACCTCCCTCACTGTAACAGTGTCTGATATCCACGTCCCTCACTGTAACAGTGTCTGATATAGCTCACATCCCTCACTGTAACAGTGTCTGATATCCACATCTCTCACTGTAACAGTGTCAGATATCCACATCCCTCACTGGAACAGTGTCTGATTTAGCTCACATCCCTCACTGTAACAGTGTCCGATATAGCTCACATCCCTCACTGTAACAGTGTCTGATATCCACGTCCCTCACTGTTACAGTGTCTGATACCCACGTCCCTCACTGTAACCGTGTCTGACATCCACATCCCTCACTGTAACAGTGTCTGATATAGCTCACATCCCTTACTGTAACAGCGTCTGATATCCACGTCCCTCACTGTAACAGTGTCTGATACCCATGTCCCTCACTGTAACAGTGTCTGAGATCCACATCCCTCACTGTAACAGTGTCTGATATAGCTCACATACCTCACTGTAACAGTGTCTGATACAGCTCACATCCCTCACTATAACAGTGTCTGATACCCATGTCCCTCACTGTAACAGTGTCTGATATCCACGTCCCTCACTGTAACAGTGTCTGATATCCACGTCCCCTCACTGTAACACTGTCTGATATCCACGTCCCTCACTGTAACAGTGTCTGATATAGCTCACATCCCTCACTGTAACAGTGTCTAATATCCACATCCCTCACTGTAACAGTGGCTGATATCCACATCCCTCACTGTAACAGTGTCTGATACCCACGTCCCTCACTGTAACAGTGTCTGATATCCACATCCCTCACTGTAACAGTGTCTGATATAGCTCACATCCCTCACTGTAACAGTGTCTGATATAGCTCACATCCCTCACTGTAACAGTGTCTCGTATAGATCACATCCCTCAATGTAACAGTGTCTGATATCCACGTCCCTCACTGTAACAGTGTCTGATATCCACATCCCTCACTGTAACAGTGTCTGATATCCACATCCCTCACTGTAACAGTGTCTGATATAGCTCACATCCCTCACTGTAACAGTGTCTGATATCCACGTCCCTCACTGTAACAGTGTCTGATATCGATCACATCCCTCACTGTAACAGTGTCTGATAACCACCTCCCTCACTGTAACAGTGTCTGATATCCACCTCCCTCACTGTAACAGTGTCTGATATCCACATCCCTCACTTTAACAGTCTGATATCCACGTCCCTCACTGTAACAGTGTCTGATACCCACGTTCCTCACTGTAACTGTGTCTGATACCCACGTCCTTCACTGTAACAGTGTCTGATATCCACGTCCCTCAATGTAACAGTGTCTGATATCCACGTCCCTCACTGTAACAGTGTCTGATATAGCTCACAGTCCTCACTGTAACAGTGTGTGATATCCACGTCCCTCACTGTAACAGTGTCTGATATCCACGTCCCTCACTGTAACAGTGTCTGATATCCACGCCCCTCACTGTAACAGTGTCTGATATAGCTCACATCCCTCACTGTAACAGTGTCCGATACCCACGTCCCTCACTGTATCAGTGTCTGATATCCACGTCCCTCACTGTAACAGTTTCTGATATAGCTCACATCCCTGACTGCAACAGTGTCTGATATCTACATCTCTCACTGTAACAGTGTCTGATATAGCTCACATCCTTCACTGTAACAGTGTCTGATATCCACGTCCCTCACTGTAACAGTGTCTGATATCCACCTCCCTCACCGTAACAGGGTCTGATATCCACATCCCTCACTGTAACAGTCTGAAATCCACGTCCCTCGCTGTAACAGTGTCTGATACCCACGTCCCTCACTGTAACAGTGTCTGATATCCACATCCCTCAGTGTAATAGTGTCTGATATAGCTCACATCCCTCACTGTAACAGTGTCTGATATCCACATCCCTGACTGTAACAGTGTCTGATATAGCTCACATCCCTCACTTTAACAGTGTCTGATATCCACGTCCCTCACTGCAACAGTGTCTGATATCCACCTCCCTCACTGTAACAGGGTCTGATATCCACATCCCTCACAGTAACAGTCTGATATCCACGTCCCTCACTGTAACAGTGTCTGATATAGCTCACATCCCTCACTGTAACAGTGTCTGATACCCATGTCCCTCACTGTAACAGTGTCTCATACCCACGTCCCTCACTGTAACAGTGTCTGATACCCACGTCCCTCACTGTAACAGTGTCTGATATCCACTTCCCTCACTGTAACAGTCTGATACCCACGTTCCTCACTGTAACTGTGTCTGATACCCACGTCCCTCACTGTAACAGTGTCTGATATCCACTTCCCTCACTGTAACAGTCTGATATCCACGTCCCTCACTGTAACAGTGTCTGATACCCACGTTCCTCACTGTAACTGTGTCTGATACCCACGTCCTTCACTGTAACAGTGTCTGATATCCACCTCCCTCAGTGTAACAGTGTCTGATATCCACGTCCCTCACTGTAACAGTGTCTGATATAGCTCACAGTCCTCACTGTAACAGTGTCTGATATCCACGTCCCTCACTGTAACAGTGTCTGATATCCACGTCCCTCACTGTAACAGTGTCTGATATCCACGCCCCTCACTGTAACAGTGTCTGATATAGCTCACATCCCTCACTGTAACAGTGTCCGATACCCACGTCCCTCACTGTATCAGTGTCTGATATCCACGTCCCTCACTGTAACAGTTTCTGATATAGCTCACATCCCTGACTGCAACAGTGTCTGATATCCACATCTCTCACTGTAACAGTGTCTGGTATAGCTCACATCCTTCACTGTAACAGTGTCTGATATCCACGTCCCTCACTGTAACAGTGTCTGATATCCACCTCCCTCACCGTAACAGGGTCTGATATCCACATCCCTCACTGTAACAGTCTGAAATCCACGTCCCTCACTGTAACAGTGTCTGATACCCACGTCCCTCACTGTAACAGTGTCTGATATCCACATCCCTCAGTGTAATAGTGTCTGATATAGCTAACATTCCTCACTATAACAGTGTCTTATATAGCTCACATCCCTCACTGTAACAGTGTCTGATATCCACGTCCCTCACTGTAACAGTGTCTGATATCCACATCCCTCACTGTAACAGTGTCTGATATAGCTGACATCCCTCAATGTAACAGTGTCTGATATAGCTCACATCCCTCACTGTAACAGTGTCTGATATAGCTCACATCTCTCACTGTAACAGTGTCTGATATCCACATCCCTCAATGTAACAGTGTCTGATATCCACATCCCTCACTGTAACAGTGTCTGATATAGCTCACATCCCTCACTGTAACAGTGTCTGAGATCCACATCCCTCACTGTTACAGTGTCTGATATAGCTCACATCCCTCACTGTAACAGTGTCTGATATCCACGTCCCTCACTGTAACAGTGTCTGATACCCACGTCCCTCACTGTAACAGTGTCTGATATCCACATCCCTCACTGTAACAGTGTCTGATATAGCTCACATCCCTCACTGTAACAGTGTCTGAGATCCACATCCCTCACTGTAACAGTGTCTGCTATAGCTAACATCCCTCACTGGAACAGTGTCTGATATAGCTCACATGCCTTACTGTAACAGTGTCTGATATCCACGTCCCTCACTGTAACAGTGTCTGATATCCACATCCCTCACTGTAACAGTGTCTAATATCCACATCCCTCACCGTAACAGTGTCTGATATCCACGTCCCTCACTGTAACAGTGTCCGATATAGATCACATCCCTCACTGTAACAGTGCCTGATACCCACATCCCTCACTGTAACAGTGTCTGATACCCACCTCCCTCACTGTAACAGTGTCTGATATCCACCTCCCTCACTGTAAGTGTCTGATATCCACCTCCCTCACTGTAACAGTCTGATATCCACGTCCCTCACTGTAACAGTGTCTGATATCCACGTCCCTCACTGTAACAGTGTCTGATATAGATCACATCCCTCACTGTAACAGTGCCTGATACCCACATCCCTCACTGTAACAGTGTCTGATACCCACCTCCCTCACTGTAACAGTGTCTGATATCCACCTCACTCACTGTAAGTGTCTGATATCCACCTCCCTCACTGTAACAGTCTGATATCCACGTCCCTCACTGTAACAGTGTCTGATATCCACGTCCCTCACTGTAACAGTGTCTGATATAGCTCACATCCCTTACTGTAACAGTGTCTGATATCCACATCCCTCACTATAACAGTGTCTGATATCCACATCCCTCACTGTAACAGTGTCTGATACCCACGTCCCTCACGGTAACAGTGTCTGATATCCACATCCCTCACTGTAACAGTGTCTGATATAGCTCACATCCCTCAATGTAACAGTGTCTGATATCCACATCCCTCACTGTAACAGTCTGATATCCACGTCCCTCACTGTAACAGTGTCTGATATAGCTCACATCCCTCAATGTAACAGTGTCTGATATCCACATCTCTCACTGTAACAGTGTCTGGTATAGCTCACATCCTTCACTGTAACAGTGTCTGATATCCACATCCCTCACTGTAACAGTTTCTGATATCCACCTCCCTCACTGTAACAGGGTCTGATATCCACATCCCTCACTGTAACAGTCTGATATCCACGTCCCTCACTGTAACAGCGTCTGATACCCACGTCCCTCACTGTAACAGTGTCTGATATCCACATCCCTCAGTGTAATAGTGTCTGATATAGCTCACATCCCTCACTGTAACAGTGTCTGATATCCACATCCCTGAATGTAACAGTGTCTGATATAGCTCACATCCCTCACTGTAACAGTGTCTGATATCCACATCTCTCACTGTAACAGTGTCTGCTATAGCTCACATCCTTCACTGTAACAGTGTCTGATATCCACATCCCTCACTGTAACAGTTTCTGATATCCACATCCCTCACTGTAACAGGGTCTGATATCCACATCCCTCACTGTAACAGTCTGATATCCACGTCCCTCACTGTAACAGCGTCTGATACCCACGTCCCTCACTGTAACAGTGTCTGATATCCACATCCCTCAGTGTAACAGTGTCTGATATAGCTCACATCCCTCACTGTAACAGTGTCTGATATCCATATCTCTCATTGTAACAGTGTCTGGTATAGCTCACATCCTTCACTGCAACAGTGTCTGATAACAACGTCCCTCACTGCAACAGTGTCTGATATCCACCTCCCTCACTGTAACAGGGTTTGATATCCACATCCCTCACTGTAACAGTCTGATATCCACGTCCCTCACTGTAACAGTGTCCGATATAGATCACATCCCTCACTGTAACAGTGCCTGATACCCACATCCCTCACTGTAACAGTGTCTGATACCCACCTCCCTCACTGTAACAGTGTCTGATATCCACCTCCCTCACTGTAAGTGTCTGATATCCACCTCCCTCACTGTAACAGTCTGATATCCACGTCCCTCACTGTAACAGTGTCTGATATCCACGTCCCTCACTGTAACAGTGTCTGATATAGATCACATCCCTCACTGTAACAGTGCCTGATACCCACATCCCTCACTGTAACAGTGTCTGATACCCACCTCCCTCACTGTAACAGTGTCTGATATCCACATCCCTCACTGTAACAGTGTCTGATACCCACGTCCCTCACTGTAACAGTGTCTGATATCCACATCCCTCACTGTAACAGTGTCTGATATAGCTCACATCCCTCAATGTAACAGTGTCTGATATCCACATCCCTCACTGTAACAGTCTGATATCCACGTCCCTCACTGTAACAGTGTCTGATATAGCTCACATCCCTCACTGTAACAGTGTCTGATATCCACATCTCTCACTGTAACAGTGTCTGATATAGCTCACATCCCTCACTGTAACAGTGTCTAATATCCACATCCCTTACTGTAACAGTGGCTGATATCCACATCCCTCACTGTAACAGTGTCTGATATAGCTCCCATCCCTCACTGTAAGTGTCTGAGATCCACATCCCTCACTGTAACAGTGTCTGATATAGCTCACATCCCTCACTGTAACAATGTCTGATATAGCTCACATCAACCACTGTAACAGTGTCTGATATCCACATCCCTCACTGTAACAGTGTCTGATACCCACGTCCCTCACTGTAACAGTGTCTGATATCCACATCCCTCACTGTAACAGTGTCTGATATAGCTCACATCCCTCACTGTAACAGTGTCTGATATCCACGTCCCTTACTGTAACAGTGTCTGGTATAGATCACATCCCTCAATGTAACAGTGTCTGATATCCACGTCCCTCACTGTAACAGTGTCTGATATCCACATCCCTCACTGTAACAGTGTCTGATATCCACATCCCTCACTGTAACAGTGTCTGATATCCACGTCCCTCACTGTAACAGTGTCTGATATCCACGTCCCTCACTGTAACAGTGTCTGATATCGATCACATCCCTCACTGTAACAGTGTCTGATACCCACCTCCCTCACTGTAACAGTGTCTGATATCCACCTCCCTCACTGTAACAGTGTCTGATATCCACTTCCCTCACTTTAACAGTCTGATATCCACGTCCCTCACTGTAACAGTGTCTGATACCCACGTTCCTCACTGTAACTGTGTCTGATACCCACGTCCTTCACTGTAACAGTGTCTGATATCCACGTCCCTCAATGTAACAGTGTCTGATATCCACGTCCCTCACTGTAACAGTGTCTGATATAGCTCACAGTCCTCACTGTAACAGTGTGTGATATCCACGTCCCTCACTGTAACAGTGTCTGATATCCACGTCCCTCACTGTAACAGTGTCTGATATCCACGCCCCTCACTGTAACAGTGTCTGATATAGCTCACATCCCTCACTGTAACAGTGTCCGATACCCACGTCCCTCACTGTATCAGTGTCTGATATCCACGTCCCTCACTGTAACAGTTTCTGATATAGCTCACATCCCTGACTGCAACAGTGTCTGATATCCACATCTCTCACTGTAACAGTGTCTGATATAGCTCACATCCTTCACTGTAACAGTGTCTGATATCGACGTCCCTCACTGTAACAGTGTCTGATATCCACCTCCCTCACCGTAACAGGGTCTGATATCCACATCCCTCACTGTAAGAGTCTGAAATCCACGTCCCTCACTGTAACAGTGTCTGATACCCACGTCCCTCACTGTAACAGTGTCTGATATCCACATCCCTCAGTGTAATAGTGTCTGATATAGCTCTCATCCCTCACTGTAACAGTGTCTGATATCCACATCCCTGACTGTAACAGTGTCTGATATAGCTCACATCCCTCACTTTAACAGTGTCTGATATCCACGTCCCTCACTGCAACAGTGTCTGATATCCACCTCCCTCACTGTAACAGGGTCTGATATCCACATCCCTCACTGTAACAGTCTGATATCCACGTCCCTCACTGTAACAGTGTCTGATATAGCTCACATCCCTCACTGTAACAGTGTCTGATACCCATGTCCCTCACTGTAACAGTGTCTCATACCCACGTCCCTCACTGTAACAGTGTCTGATACCCACGTCCCTCACTGTAACAGTGTCTGATATCCACATCCCTCACTGTAACAGTGTCTGATATCCATGTCCCTCACTGTAACAGTGTCTGATACCCACGTTCCTCACTGTAACTGTGTCTGATACCCACGTCCCTCACTGTAACAGTGTCTGATATCCACTTCCCTCACTGTAACAGTCTGATATCCACGTCCCTCACTGTAACAGTGTCTGATACCCACGTTCCTCACTGTAACTGTGTCTGATACCCACGTCCTTCACTGTAACAGTGTCTGATATCCACCTCCCTCAGTGTAACAGTGTCTGATATCCACGTCCCTCACTGTAACAGTGTCTGATATAGCTCACAGTCCTCACTGTAACAGTGTCTGATATCCACGTCCCTCACTGTAACAGTGTCTGATATCCACGTCCCTCACTGTAACAGTGTCTGATATCCACGCCCCTCACTGTAACAGTGTCTGATATAGCTCACATCCCTCACTGTAACAGTGTCCGATACCCACGTCCCTCACTGTATCAGTGTCTGATATCCACGTCCCTCACTGTAACAGTTTCTGATATAGCTCACATCCCTGACTGCAACAGTGTCTGATATCCACATCTCTCACTGTAACAGTGTCTGGTATAGCTCACATCCTTCACTGTGACAGTGTCTGATATCCACGTCCCTCACTGTAAAAGTGTCTGATATCCACCTCCCTCACCGTAACAGGGTCTGATATCCACATCCCTCACTGTAACAGTCTGAAATCCACGTCCCTCACTGTAACAGTGTCTGATACCCACGTCCCTCACTGTGACAGTGTCTGATATCCACATCCCTCAGTGTAATAGTGTCTGATATAGCTCACATCCCTCACTGCAACAGTGTCTGATATCCACATCCCTGACTGTAACAGTGTCTGATATAGCTCACATCCCTCACTGTAACAGTGTCTGATATCCACGTCCCTCACCGTAACAGTGTCTGATATCCACTTCCCTCACTGTAACAGGGTCTGATATCCACATCCCTCACTGTAACAGTCTGATATCCACGTCCCTCACTGTAACAGTGTCTGATACCCACGTCCCTCACTGTAACAGTGTCTGATATCCACATCCCTCAGTGTAATAGTGTCTGATATAGCTCACATCCCTCACTGTAACAGTGTCTGATATCCAAATCCCTGACTGTAACAGTGTCTGATATAGCTCACATTCCTCACTGTAACAGTGTCTGATATCCACATCTCTCACTGTAACAGTGTCTGGTGTAGCTCACATCCTTCACTGTAACAGTGTCTGATATCCACGTCCCTCACTGCAACAGTGTCTGATATCCACGTCCCTCACTGTAACAGTGTCTGATACTCACTTCCCTCACTGTAACAGTGTCTGATATCCACATCCCTCAGTGTAATAGTGTCTGATATAGCTCACATCCCTCACTGTAACAGTGTCTGATATCCAAATCCCTGACTGTAACAGTGTCTGATATAGCTCACATCCCTCACTGTAACAGTGTCTGATATCCACATCTCTCACTGTAACAGTGTCTGGTATAGCTCACATCCCTCACTGTAACAGTGTACGATACCCATGTCCCTCACTGTAACAGTGTCTGATACCTACGTCCCTCACTGTAACAGTGTACGATACCCATGTCCCTCACTGTAACAGTGTCTGATATCCACATCCCTCACTGTAACAGTATCTAATATAGCTCACATCCCTCACTGTAACAGTGTCTGAGATCCACATCCCTCACTGTAACAGTGTCTGCTATAGCTAACATCCCTCACTGTAACAGTGTCTGATATAGCTCACATCCCTCACTGTAACAGTGTCTGATATCCATGTCCCTCACTATAACAGTGTCTGATACCCACGTCCCTCACTGTAACAGTGTCTGATATCCACATCCCTCACTGTAACAGTGTCTGATATCCACATCCCTCACTGTAACAGTGTCTGATATAGCTCACATCCCTCAATGTAACAGTGTCTGATATCCACGTCCCTCACTGTAACAGTGTCTGATATAGATCACATCCCTCACTGTAACAGTGTCTGATATAGCTCACATCTCTCACTGCAACAGTGTCTGATATCCACGTCCCTCACTGTAACAGTGTCTGATATCCACGTCCCTCACCGTAACAGTGTCTGATATCCACATCACTCACTGTAATAATGTCTGATATCCACCTCCCTCACTGTAACAGTGTCTGATATCCACGTCCCTCACTGTAACAGTGTCTGATATAGCTCACATCCCTCACTGTAACAGTGTCTGATATCCACATCTCTCACTGTAACAGTGTCAGATATCCACATCCCTCACTGGAACAGTGTCTGATTTAGCTCACATCCCTCACTGTAACAATGTCCGATATAGCTCACATCCCTCACTGTAACAGTGTCTGATATCCACGTCCCTCACTGTTACAGTGTCTGATACCCACGTCCCTCACTGTAACCGTGTCTGACATCCACATCCCTCACTGTAACAGTGTCTGATATAGCTCACATCCCTTACTGAAACAGCGTCTGATATCGACGTCCCTCACTGTAACAGTGTCTGATATAGATCACATCCCTCACTGTAACAGTGTCTGAGATCCACATCCCTCACTGTAACAGTGTCTGATATAGCTCACATACCTCACTGTAACAGTGTCTGATACAGCTCACATCCCTCACTATAACAGTGTCTGATACCCATGTCCCTCACTGTAACAGTGTCTGATATCCACGTCCCTCACTGTAACAGTGTCTGATATCCACGTCCCTCACTGTAACAGTCTGATATCCACGTCCCTCACTGTAACAGTGTCTGATATAGCTCACATCCCTCACTGTAACAGTGTCTAATATCCACATCCCTCACTGTAACAGTGGCTGATATCCACATCCCTCACTGTAACAGTGGCTGATATAGCTCACATCCCTCACTGTAAGTGTCTGAGATCCACATCCCTCACCGTAACAGTGTCTGATATAGCTCACATCCCTCACTGTAACAATGTCTGATATAGCTCACATCCTTCACTGTAACAGTGTCTGATATCCACATCCCTCACTGTAACAGTGTCTGATACCCACGTCCCTCACTGTAACAGTGTCTGATATCCACATCCCTCACTGTAACAGTGTCTGATATAGCTCACATCCCTCACTGTAACAGTGTCTGATATCCACGTCCCTTACTGTAACAGTGTCTGGTATAGATCACATCCCTCAATGTAACAGTGTCTGATATCCACGTCCCTCACTGTAACAGTGTCTGATATCCACATCCCTCACTGTAACAGTGTCTGATATCCACATCCCTCACTGTAACAGTGTCTGATATAGCTCACATCCCTCACTGTAACAGTGTCTGATATCCACGTCCCTCACTGTAACAGTGTCTGATATCCATCACATCCCTCACTGTAACAGTGTCTGATATCCACCTCCCTCACTGTAACAGTGTCTGATATCCACCTCCCTCACTGTAACAGTGTCTGATATCCACTTCCCTCACTTTAACAGTCTGATATCCACGTCCCTCACTGTAACAGTGTCTGATACCCACGTTCCTCACTGTAACTGTGTCTGATACCCACGTCCTTCACTGTAACAGTGTCTGATATCCACCTCCCTCAGTGTAACAGTGTCTGACATCCACGTCCCTCACTGTAACAGTGTCTGATATAGCTCACAGTCCTCACTGTAACAGTGTCTGATATCCACGTCCCTCACTGTAACAGTGTCTGATATCCACGTCCCTCACTGTAACAGTGTCTGATATCCACGCCCCTCACTGTAACAGTGTCTGATATAGCTCACATCCCTCACTGTAACAGTGTCCGATACCCACGTCCCTCACTGTATCAGTGTCTGATATCCACGTCCCTCACTGTAACAGTTTCTGATATAGCTCACATCCCTGACTGCAACAGTGTCTGATATCCACATCTCTGACTGTAACAGTGTCTGGTATAGCTCACATCCTTCACTGTAACAGTGTCTAATATCCACGTCCCTCACTGTAACAGTGTCTGATATCCACGTCCCTCACCGTAACAGGGTCTGATATCCACATCCCTCACTGTAACAGTCTGAAATCCACGTCCCTCACTGCAACAGTGTCTGATACCCACGTCCCTCACTGTAACAGTGTCTGATATCCACATCCCTCAGTGTAATAGTGTCTGATATAGCTCACATCCCTCACTGTAACAGTGTCTGATATCCACATCCCTGACTGTAACAGTGTCTGATATAGCTCACATCCCTCACTGTAACAGTGTCTGATATCCACGTCCCTCACCGTAACAGTGTCTGATATCCACTTCCCTCACTGTAACAGGGTCTGATATCCACATCCCTCACTGTAACAGTCTGATATCCACGTCCCTCACTGTAACAGTGTCTGATACCCACGTCCCTCACTGTAACAGTGTCTGATATCCACATCCCTCAGTGTAATAGTGTCTGATATAGCTCACATCCCTCACTGTAACAGTGTCTGATATCCAAATCCCTGACTGTAACAGTGTCTGATATAGCTCACATTCCTCACTGTAACAGTGTCTGATATCCACATCTCTCACTGTAACAGTGTCTGGTGTAGCTCACATCCTTCACTGTAACAGTGTCTGATATCCACGTCCCTCACTGCAACAGTGTCTGATATCCACGTCCCTCACTGTAACAGTGTCTGATACTCACTTCCCTCACTGTAACAGTGTCTGATATCCACATCCCTCAGTGTAATAGTGTCTGATATAGCTCACATCCCTCACTGTAACAGTGTCTGATATCCAAATCCCTGACTGTAACAGTGTCTGATATAGCTCACATCCCTCACTGTAACAGTGTCTGATATCCACATCTCTCACTGTAACAGTGTCTGGTATAGCTCACATCCCTCACTGTAACAGTGTACGATACCCATGTCCCTCACTGTAATAGTGTCTGATACCCACGTCCCTCACTGTAACAGTGTACGATACCCATGTCCCTCACTGTAACAGTGTCTGATATCCACATCCCTCACTGTAACAGTATCTAATATAGCTCACATCCCTCACTGTAACAGTGTCTGAGATCCACATCCCTCACTGTAACAGTGTCTGCTATAGCTAACATCCGTCACTGTAACAGTGTCTGATATAGCTCACATCCCTCACTGTAACAGTGTCTGATATCCACGTCCCTCACTGTAACAGTGTCTGATACCCACGTCCCTCACTGTAACAGTATCTGATATCCACATCCCTCACTGTAACAGTGTCTGATATCCACATCCATCACTGTAACAGTGTCTGATATAGCTCACATCCCTCAATGTAACAGTGTCTGATATCCACGTCCCTCACTGTAACAGTGTCTGATATAGATCACATCCCTCACTGTAACAGTGTCTGATATAGCTCACATCTCTCACTGTAACAGTGTCTGATATCCACATCCCTCACTGTAACAGTGTCTGATATAGCTCACATCCCTCACTGTAACAGTGTCTGAGATCCACATCCCTCACTGTAACAGTGTCTGATATCCATGTCCCTCACTGTAACAGTGTCTGATACCCACGTCCCTCACTGTAACAGTGTCTGATATCCACATCCCTCACTGTAACAGTGTCTGATATAGCTCACATCCCTCACTGTAACAGTGTCTGATACCCACCTCCCTCACTGTAAGAGTGTCTGATATCCATCTCCCTCACTGTAACAGTCTGATATCCACGTCCCTCACTGTAACAGTGTCTGATATCCACGTCCCTCACTGTAACAGTGTCTGATACCCACGGCCCTCACTGTAACAGTGTCTGATACCTACGTCCCTCACTGTAACAGTGTCTGATATCCACGTCCCTCACTGTAACAGTGTCTGATATCCACGTCCCTCACTGTAACAGTGTCTGATATAGATCACATCCCTCACTGTAACAGTGTCTGATATAGCTCACATCTCTCACTGTAACAGTGTCTGATATCCACGTCCCTCACTGTAACAGTGTCTGATATCCACGTCCCTCACCGTAACAGTGTCTGATATCAACATCACTCACTATAATAATGTCTGATATCCACCTCCCTCACTGTAACAGTGTCTGATATCCACGTCCCTCACTGTAACAGTGTCTGATATAGCTCACATCCCTCACTGTAACAGTGTCTGATATCCACATCTCTCACTGTAACAGTCTCAGATATCCACATCCCTCACTGGAACAGTGTCTGATTTAGCTCACATCCCTCACTGTAACAGCGTCCGATATAGCTCACATCCCTCACTGTAACAGTGTCTGATATCCACGTCCCTCACTGTTACAGTGTCTGATACCCACGTCCCTCACTGTAACCGTGTCTGACATCCACATCCCTCACTGTAACAGTGTCTGATATAGCTCACATACCTCACTGTAACAGTGTCTGATACAGCTCACATCCCTCACTATAACAGTGTCTGATACCCATGTCCCTCACTGTAACAGTGTCTGATATCCACGTCCCTCACTGTAACAGTGTCTGATATCCACGTCCCTCACTGTAACAGTCTGATATCCACGTCCCTCACTGTAACAGTGTCTGATATAGCTCACATCCCTCACTGTAACAGTGTCTAATATCCACATCCCTCACTGTAACAGTGGCTGATATCCACATCCCTCACTGTAACAGTGTCTGATATAGCTCACATCCCTCACTGTAAGTGTCTGAGATCCACATCCCTCACTGTAACAGTGTCTGATATAGCTCACATCCCTCACTGTAACAATGTCTGATATAGCTCACATCCTTCACTGTAACAGTGTCTGATATCCACATCCCTCACTGTAACAGTGTCTGATACCCACGTCCCTCACTGTAACAGTGTCTGATATCCACATCCCTCACTGTAACAGTGTCTGATATAGCTCACATCCCTCACTGTAACAGTGTCTGATATCCACGTCCCTTACTGTAACAGTGTCTGGTATAGATCACATCCCTCAATGTAACAGTGTCTGATATCCACGTCCCTCACTGTAACAGTGTCTGATATCCACATCCCTCACTGTAACAGTGTCTGATATCCACATCCCTCACTGTAACAGTGTCTGATATAGCTCACATCCCTCACTGTAACAGTGTCTGATATCCACGTCCCTCACTGTAACAGTGTCTGATATCGATCACATCCCTCACTGTAACAGTGTCTGATACCCACCTCCCTCACTGTAACAGTGTCTGATATCCACATCCCTCACTGTAACAGTGTCTGATATCCACCTCCCTCACTGTAACAGTCTGATATCCACGTCCCTCACTGTAACAGTGTCTGATATCCACGTCCCTCACTGTAACAGTGTCTGATACCCACGGCCCTCACTGTAACAGTGTCTGATACCTACGTCCCTCACTGTAACAGTGTCTGATATCCACGTCCCTCACTGTAACAGTGTCTGATATAGATCACATCCCTCACTGTAACAGTGTCTGATATCCACGTCCCTCACTGTAACAGTGTCTGATATCCACATCCCTCACTGTAACAGTGTCTGATATAGCTCACATCCCTCACTGTAACAGCGTCTGATACCCACGTCCCTCACTGTAACAGTGTCTGATATCCACATCCCTCAGTGTAATAGTGTCTGATATAGCTCACATCCCTCACTGTAACAGTGTCTGATATCCACATCCCTGATTGTAACAGTGTCTGATATAGCTCACATCCCTCACTGTAACAGTGTCTGATATCCACATCTCTCACTGTAACAGTGTCTGGTATAGCTCACATCCTTCACTGTAACAGTGTCTGATATCCACATCCCTCACTGTAACAGTTTCTGATATCCACCTCCCTCACTGTAACAGGGTCTGATATCCACATCCCTCACTGTAACAGTCTGATATCCACGTCCCTCACTGTAACAGCGTCTGATACCCACGTCCCTCACTGTAAGAGTGTCTGATATCCACATCCCTCAGTGTAATAGTGTCTGATATAGCTCACATCCCTCACTGTAACAGTGTCTGATATCCACATCCCTGACAGTAACAGTGTCTGATATAGCTCACATCCCTCACTGTAACAGTGTCTGATATCCATATCTCTCATTGTAACAGTGTCTGGTATAGCTCACATCCTTCACTGTAACAGTGTCTGATAACAACATCCCTCACTGCAACAGTACCTGATATCCACATCCCTCACTGTAACAGGGTTTGATATCCACATCCCACACTGTAACAGTCTGATATCCACGTCCCTCACTGTAACAGTATCTGATATAGCTCACATCCCTCACTGAAACAGTGTCCGATACCCACGTCCCTCACTGTAACAGTGTCTGATACCCACGTCTCTCACTGTAACAGTGTCCGATATCCACATCCCTCAATGTAACAGTGTCTGATATCCACATCCCTCACTGTAACAGTGTTTAATATAGCTCACAGTCCTCACTGTAACAGTGTCTGATATCCACATCCCTCATTGTAACAGCGTCTGATATAGATCACATCCCTCACTGTAACAGTGTCTGATATAGCTCACATCTCTCACCGTAACAGTGTCTGATATCCACGTCACGCACCGCAACAGTGTCTGATATCCACGTCCCTCACTGTAACAGTGTCTGATATAGCTCACATCCCTCACTGTAACAGTGTCTGATACCCACGTCCCTCTCTGCAACAGTGTCTGATATCCACGTCCCTCACTGTAACAGTGTCTGATATCCACGTCCCTCACTGTAACAGTGTCTGAGATCCACATCCCTCAGTGTAACAGTGTCTGATATCCACATCCCTCACTGTAACAATGTCTGATATAGCTCACATCCCTCACTGTAACAGTGTCTGAGATCCACATCCCTCACTGTAACAGTGCCTGATATAGCTCACATCCCTCACTGTAACAGTGTCTGATATAGCTCACATCCCTCAGTGTAACAGTGTCTGATATCCACGTCCCTCACTGTAACAGTGTCTGATACCCACGTCCCTCACTGTAACAGTGTCTGATATCCACCTCCCTCACTGTAACAGTGTCTGATATAGCTCACATCCCTCACTGTAACAGTGTCTGATATCCACGTCCCTCACTGTAACAGTGTCTGATATTGATCACATCCCTCACTGTAACAGTGTCTGATACCCACATCCCTCACTGTAACAGTGTCTGATACCCACCTCCCTCACTGTAACAGTGTCTGATATCCACCTCCCTCACTGTAACAGTGTCTGATATCCACTTCCCTCACTGTAACAGTCTGATATCCACGTCCCTCACTGTAACAGTGTCTGATACCCACGTTCCTCACTGTAACTGTGTCTGATAGCCACGTCCTTCACTGTAACAGTGTCTGATATCCACGTCCCTCAGTGTAACAGTGTCTGATATCCACGTCCCTCACTGTAACAGTGTCTGATATAGCTCACAGTCCTCACTGTAACAGTGTCTGATATCCACGTCCCTCACTGTAACAGTGTCTGATATCCACGTCCCTCACTGTAACAGTGTCTGATATCCACGCCCCTCACTGTAACAGTGTCTGATATAGCTCACATCCCTCACTGTAACAGTGTCTGATATCCACATCCCTGACTGTAACAGTGTCTGATATAGCTCACATCCCTCACTGTAACAGTGTCTGATATCCACATCTCCCACTGTAACAGTGTCTGGTATAGCTCACATCCTTCACTTTAACAGTGTCTGATATCCACGTCCCTCACTGCAACAGTGTCTGATATCCACCTCCCTCACTGTAACAGGGTCTGATATCCACATCCCTCACTGTAACAGTCTGATATCCACGTCCCTCACTGTAACAGTGTCTGATATAGCTCACATCCCTCACTGTAACAGTGTCTGATACCCATGTCCCTCAATGTAACAGTGTCTGATATAGCTCACATCCCTCACTGTAACAGTGTCTCATACCCACGTCCCTCACTGTAACAGTGTTTGATACCCACGTCCCTCACTGTAACAGTGTCTGATATGCACATCCCTCACTGTAAGTGTCTGATATCCACGTCCCTCACTGTAACAGTGTCTGATATGCACTTCCTTCACCGTAACAGGGTCTGATATCCACATCCCTCACTGTAACAGTCTGAAATCCACGTCCCTCACTGTAACAGTGTCTGATACCCACGTCCCTCACTGTAACAGTGTCTGATACCCACGGCCCTCACTGTAACAGTGTCTGATACCCACGTCCCTCACTGTAACAGTGTCTGATATCCACGTCCCCCACTGTAACAGAGTCTGATATAGCTCACAGTCCTCACTGTAACAGTGTCTGATATCCAAGTCCCTCACTGTAACAGTGTCTGATATAGATCACATCCCTCACTGTAACAGTGTCTGATATCCACATCCCTCACTGTAACAGTATCTAATATAGCTCACATCCCTCACTGTAACAGTGTCTGAGATCCACATCCCTCACTGTAACAGTGTCTGCTATAGCTAACATCCCTCACTGTAACAGTGTCCGATACCCACGTCCCTCACTGTATCAGTGTCTGATATCCACGTCCCTCACTGTAACAGTTTCTGATATAGCTCACATCCCTGACTGTAACAGTGTCTGATATCCACATCTCTCACTGAAACAGTGTCTGGTATAGCTCGCATCCTTCACTGTAACAGTGTCTGATATCCACGTCCCTCACTGTAACAGTGTCTGATATCCACTTCCCTCACCGTAACAGGGTCTGATATCCACATCCCTCACTGTAACAGTCTGAAATCCACATCCCTCACTGTAACAGTGTCTGATACCCACGTCCCTCACTGTAACAGTGTCTGATATCCACATCCCTCAGTGTAATAGTGTCTGATATAGCTCACATCCCTTACTGTAACAGTGTCTGATATCCACATCCCTGACTGTAACAGTGTCTGATATAGCTCACATCCCTCACTGTAACAGTGTCTGATATCCACATCTCCCACTGTAACAGTGTCTGGTATAGCTCACATCCTTCACTGTAACAGTGTCTGATACCCACGTTCCTCACTGTAACAGTGTCTGATATCCACATCCCTCAGTGTAATAGTGTCTGATATAGCTCACATCCCTCACTGTAACAGTGTCTGATATCCACATCCCTGACTGTAACAGTGTCTGATATAGCTCACATCCCTCACTGTAACAGTGTCTGATATCCACATCTCCCACTGTAACAGTGTCTGGTATAGCTCACATCCTTCACTTTAACAGTGTCAGATATCCACGTCCCTCACTGCAACAGTGTCTGATATCCACCTCCCTCACTGTAACAGGGTCTGATATCCACATCCCTCACTGTAACAGTCTGATATCCACGTCCCTCACTGTAACAGTGTCTGATATAGCTCACATCCCTCACTGTAACAGTGTCTGATACCCATGTCCCTCACTGTAACAGTGTCTGATATAGCTCACATCCCTCACTGTAACAGTGTCTCATACCCACGTCCCTCACTGTAACAGTGTCTGATACCCATGTCCCTCACTGTAACAGTGTCTGATATGCACATCCCTCACTGTAAGTGTCTGATATCCACGTCCCTCACTGTAACAGTGTCTGATATCCACTTCCTTCACCGTAACAGGGTCTGATATCCACATCCCTCACTGTAACAGTCTGAAATCCACGTCCCTCACTGTAACAGTGTCTGATACCCACGTCCCTCACTGTAACAGTGTCTGATACCCACGGCCCTCACTGTAACAGTGTCTGATACCCACGTCCCTCACTGTAACAGTGTCTGATATCCACGTCCCTCACTGTAACAGAGTCTGATATAGCTCACAGTCCTCACTGTAACAGTGTCTGATATCCAAGTCCCTCACTGTAACAGTGTCTGATATAGATCACATCCCTCACTGTAACAGTGTCTGATATCCACATCCCTCACTGTAACAGTATCTAATATAACTCACATCCCTCACTGTAACAGTGTCTGAGATCCACATCCCTCACTGTAACAGTGTCTGCTATAGCTAACATCCCTCACTGTAACAGTGTCCGATACCCACGTCCCTCACTGTATCAGTGTCTGATATCCACGTCCCTCAATGTAACAGTTTCTGATATAGCTCACATCCCTGACTGTAACAGTGTCTGATATCCACATCTCTCACTGAAACAGTGTCTGGTATAGCTCACATCCTTCACTGTAACAGTGTCTGATATCCACGTCCCTCACTGTAACAGTGTCTGATATCCACTTCCCTCACCGTAACAGGGTCTGATATCCACATCCCTCACTGTAACAGTCTGAAATCCACATCCCTCACTGTAACAGTGTCTGATACCCACGTCCCTCACTGTAACAGTGTCTGATATCCACATCCCTCAGTGTAATAGTGTCTGATATAGCTCACATCCCTTACTGTAACAGTGTCTGATATCCACATCCCTGACTGTAACAGTGTCTGATATAGCTCACATCCCTCACTGTAACAGTGTCTGATATCCACATCTCCCACTGTAACAGTGTCTGGTATAGCTCACATCCTTCACTGTAACAGTGTCTGATACCCATGTCCCTCACTGTAACAGTGTCTCATACACACGTCCCTCACTGTAACAGTGTCTGATACCCATGTCCCTCACTGTAACAGTGTCTGATATCCACGTCCCTCACTGTAACAGTGTCTGATACCCACGGCCCTCACTGTAACAGTGTCTGATACCCACGTCCCTCACTGTAACAGTGTCTGATATCCACGTCCCTCACTGTAACAGGGTCTGATATAGCTCACAGTCCTCACTGAAACAGTGTCTGATATCCAAGTCCCTCACTGTAACAGTGTCTGATATAGATCACATCCCTCACTGTAACAGTGTCTGATATAGCTCACATCCCTCACCGTAACAGTGTCTGATATCCACGTCCCTCACCGTAACAGTGTCTGATATCCACATCCCTCACTGTAACAGTGTCTGATATAGCTGACATCCCTCAATGTAACAGTGTCTGATATCCACGTCCCTCACTGTAACAGTGTCTGATATAGCTCACATCTCTCACTGTAACAGTGTCTGATATCCACATCCCTCACTGTAACAGTGTCTGATATCCACATCCCTCACTGTAACAGTGTCTGATATAGCTCACATCCCTCACTGTAACAGTGTCTGAGATCCACATCCCTCACTGTAACAGTGTCTGATATAGCTCACATCCCTCACTGTAACAGTGTCTGATATCCACGTCCCTCACTGTAACAGTGTCTGATACCCACGTCCCTCACTGTAACAGTGTCTGATATCCACATCCCTCACTGTAACAGTGTCTGATATAGCTCACATCCCTCACTGTAACAGTGTCTGAGATCCACATTCCTCACTGTAACAGTGTCTGCTATAGCTAACATCCCTCACTATAACAGTGTCTGATATAGCTCACATGCCTTACTGTAACAGTGTCTGATATCCACGTCCCTCACTGTAACAGTGTCTGATACCCACGTCCCTCACTGTAACAGTGTCTGATATCCACATCCCTCACTGTAACAGTGTCTGATATCCACATCCCTCACCGTAACAGCGTCTGACATCCACGTCCCTCACTGTAACAGTGTCTGATATAGATCACATCCCTCACTGTAACAGTGCCTGATATCCACATCCCTCACTGTAACAGTGTCTGATATAGCTCACATCCCTCACTGTAACAGTGTCTGATATCCACCTCCCTCACTGTAAGTGTCTGATATCCACCTCCCTCACTGTAACAGTCTGATATCCACGTCCCTCACTGTAACAGTGTCTGATATCCACGTCCCTCACTGTAAGTGTCTGATATAGCTCACATCCCTTACTGTAACAGTGTCTGATATCCACATCCCTCACTATAACAGTGTCTGATATCCACATCCCTCACTGTAACAGTGTCTGATACCCACGTCCCTCACTGTAACAGTGTCTGATATCCACATCCCTCACTGTAACAGTGTCTGATATCCACGTCCCTCACTGTTACAGTGTCTGATTTAGATCACATCCCTCACTGTAACAGTGCCTGATACCCACATCCCTCACTGTAACAGTGTCTGATACCCACCTCCCTCACTGTAACAGTGTCTGATATCCACCTCCCTCACTGTAAGTGTCTGATATCCACCTCCCTCACTGTAACAGTCTTATATCCACGTCCCTCACTGTAACAGTGTCTGATATCCACGTCCATCACTGTAACAGTGTCTGATATAGATCACATCCCTCACTGTAACAGTGTCTGATATAGCTCACATCTCTCACTGTAACAGTGTCTGATATCCACATCCCTCACTGTAACAGTGTCTGATATAGCTCACATCCCTCACTGTAACAGTGTCTGAGATCCACATCCCTCACTGTAACAGTGTCTGATATCCATGTCCCTCACTGTAACAGTGTCTGATACCCACGTCCCTCACTGTAACAGTGTCTGATATCCACATCCCTCACTGTAACAGTGTCTGATATAGCTCACATCCCTCACTGTAACAGTGTCTGATACCCACCTCCCTCACTGTAACAGTGTCTGATATCCACCTCCCTCACTGTAACAGTCTGATATCCACGTCCCTCACTGTAACAGTGTCTGATATCCACGTCCCTCACTGTAACAGTGTCTGATACCCACGTCCCTCACTGTAACAGTGTCTGATACCTACGTCCCTCACTGTAACAGTGTCTGATATCCACGTCCCTCACTGTAACAGTGTCTGATATCCACGTCCCTCACTGTAACAGTGTCTGATATCCACATCCCTCACTGCAACAGTGTCTGATAAAGCTCACATCCCTCACTGTAACAGCGTCTGATACCCACGTCCCTCACTGTAACAGTGTCTGATATCCACATCCCTCAGTGTAATAATGTCTCATATAGCTCACATCCCTCACTGTAACAGTGTCTGATATCCACATCTCTCACTGTAACAGTGTCTGGTATAGCTCACATCCTTCACTGTAACAGTGTCTGATATCCACATCCCTCACTGTAACAGTTTCTGATATCCACATCCCTCACTGTAACAGGGTCTGATATCCACATCCCTCACTGTAACAGTCTGATATCCACGTCCCTCACTGTAACAGCGTCTGATATCCACGTCCCTCACTGTAACAGTGTCTGATATCCACATCCCTCAGTGTAATAGTGTCTGATATAGCTCACATCCCTCACTGTAACAGTGTCTGATATCCACATCCCTGACCGTAACAGTGTCTGATATAGCTCACATCCCTTACTGTAACAGTGTCTGATATCCATATCTCTCATTGTAACAGTGTCTGGTATAGCTCACATCCTTCACTGCAACAGTGTCTGATAACAACGTCCCTCACTGCAACAGTGTCTGATATCCACCTGCCTCACTGTAACAGGGTTTGATATCCACATCCCTCACTGTAACAGTCTGATATCCACGTCCCTTACTGTAACAGTATCTGATATAGCTCACATCCCTCACTGAAACAGTGTCCGATACCCACGTCCCTCACTGTAACAGTGTCTGATACCCACGTCTCTCACTGTAACAGTGTCTGATACCCACGTCCCTCACAGTAACAATGTCTGATATCCACATCCCTCACTGTAAGTGACTGATATCCACGTCCCTCACTGTAACAGTGTCCGATATCCACATCCCTCAAAGTAACAGTGTCTGATATCCACATCCCTCACTGTAACAGTGTCTAATGTAGCTCACAATCCTCACTGTAACAGTGTCTGATATCCACATCCCTCATTGTAACAGTGTCTGAGATAGATCACATCTCTCACCGTAACAGTGTCTGATATCCACGTCACGCACCGCAACAGTGTCTGATATCCACGTCCCTCACTGTAACAGTGTCTGATATAGCTCACATCCCTCACTGTAACAGTGTCTGATACCCACGTCCCTCACTGCAACAGTGTCTGATATCCACGTCCCTCACTGTAACAGTGTCTGATATCCACGTCCCTCACCGTAACATTGTCTGATATCCACCTCCCTCACTGTAACAGTGTCTGATATCCACGTCCCTCACTGTAACAGTGTCTGATATAGCTCACATCCCTCACTGTAACAGTGTCTGATATCCACATCTCTCACTGTAACAGTGTCAGATATCCACGTCCCTCACTGTAACAGGGTCTGATATAGCTCACAGTCCTCACTGTAACAGTGTCTGATATCCAAGTCCCTCACTGTAACAGTGTCTGATATAGATCACATCCCTCACTGTAACAGTGTCTGATATAGCTCACATCCCTCACCGTAACAGTGTCTGATATCCACGTCCCTCACCGTAACAGTGTCTGATATCCACGTCCCTCACTGTAACAGTGTCTGATATCCACGTCCCTCACTGTAACAGTGTCTGATATAGCTCACATCCCTCACTGTAACAGTGTCTGATATCCACATCCCTGACTTTAACAGTGTCTGATATAGATCACATCCCTCAATGTAACAGTGTCTGATATCCACATGTGTCACTGTAACAGTGTCTGGTATAGCTCACATCTTTCACTGTAACAGCGTCTGATATCCACGTCCCTCACCGTAACAGTGTCTGATATCCACCTCCCTCACTGTAACAGGGTCTGATATCCACAACCCTCACTGTAACAGTCTGATATCCACGTCCCTCACTGTAACAGTGTCTGATACCCACGACCCTCAGTGTAACAGTGTCTGATATCCACATCCCTCAGTGTAAGTGTCTGATATAGCTCACATCCCTCACTGTAACAGTGTCTGATATCCAAATCCCTGACTGTAACAGTGTCTGATATAGCTCACATCCCTCACTGTAACAGTGTCTGATATCCACATCTCTCACTGTAACAGTGTCTGGTATAGCTCACATCCTTCACTGTAACAGTGTCTGATATCCACGTCCCTCACTGCAACAGTGTCTGATATCCACGTCCCTCACTGTAACAGTATCTGATACTCACGTCTCTCACTGTAACAGTGTCTGATATCCACATCCCTCAGTGTAATAGTGTCTGATATAGCTCACATCCCTCACTGTAACAGTGTCTGATATCCAAATCCCTGACTGTAACAGTGTCTGATATAGCTCACATCCCTCACTGTAACAGTGTCTGATATCCACATCTCTCACTGTAACAGTGTCTGGTATAGCTCACATCCTTCACTGTAACAGTGTCTGATATAGCTCACATCCCTCACTGTAACAGTGTACGATACCCATGTCCCTCACTGTAAGTGTCTGATACCCACGTCCCTCACTGTAACAGTGTCTGATACCCACGTCCCTCACTGTAACAGTGTCTGATATCCACGTCCCTCACTGTAACAGTGTCTGATATAGCTCACATCCCTCACTGTAACAGTGTACGATACCCATGTCCCTCACTGTAACAGTGTCTGATATCCACATCCCTCACTGTAACAGTATCTAATATAGCTCACATCCCTCACTGTAACAGTGTCTGAGATCCACATCCCTCACTGTAACAGTGTCTGAGATCCACATCCCTCACTGTAACAGTGTCTGCTATAGCTAACATCCCTCACTATAACAGTGTCTCATATAGCTCACATCCCTCACTGTAACAGTGTCTGATATCCACGTCCCTCACTGTAACAGTGTCTGATACCCACGTCCCTCACTGTAACAGTGTCTGATATCCACGTCCCTCACTGTAACATTGTCTGATATCCACGTCCCTCACTGTAACAGTGTCTGATATCCACGTCCCTCACTGTGACAGTGTCTGATATAGATCACATCCATCACTGTAACAGTGTCTGATACCCACATCCCTCACTGTAACAGTGTCTGATACCCACCTCCCTCACTGTAACAGTGTTTGATATCCACCTCCCTCACTGTAAGTGTCTGATATCCACCTCCCTCACTCTAACAGTCTGATATCCACGTCCCTCACTGTAACAGTGTCTGATATCCACGTCCCTCACTGTAACAGTGTCTGATATAGCTCACATCCCACACTGTAACTGTGTCTGATATCCACATCCCTCACTATAACAGTGTCTGATATCCATATCCCTCACTGTAACAGTGTCTGATACCCACGTCCCTCACTGTAACAGTGTCTGATATCCACATCCCTCACTGTAACAGTGTCTGATATAGCTGACATCCCTCAATGTAACAGTGTCTGATATCCACGTCCCTCACTGTAACAGTGTCTGATATCCACATCCCTCACTGCAACAGTGTCTGATAAAGCTCACATCCCTCACTGTAACAGCGTCTGATACCCACGTCCCTCACTGTAACAGTGTCTGATATCCACATCCCTCAGTGTAATAATGTCTCATATAGCTCACATCCCTCACTGTAACAGTGTCTGATATCCACATCTCTCACTGTAACAGTGTCTGGTATAGCTCACATCCTTCACTGTAACAGTGTCTGATATCCACATCCCTCACTGTAACAGTTTCTGATATCCACATCCCTCACTGTAACAGGGTCTGATATCCACATCCCTCACTGTAACAGTCTGATATCCACGTCCCTCACTGTAACAGCGTCTGATATCCACGTCCCTCACTGTAACAGTGTCTGATATCCACATCCCTCAGTGTAATAGTGTCTGATATAGCTCACATCCCTCACTGTAACAGTGTCTGATATCCACATCCCTGACCGTAACAGTGTCTGATATAGCTCACATCCCTTACTGTAACAGTGTCTGATATCCATATCTCTCATTGTAACAGTGTCTGGTATAGCTCACATCCTTCACTGCAACAGTGTCTGATAACAACGTCCCTCACTGCAACAGTGTCTGATATCCACCTCCCTCACTGTAACAGGGTTTGATATCCACATCCCTCACTGTAACAGTCTGATATCCACGTCCCTTACTGTAACAGTATCTGATATAGCTCACATCCCTCACTGAAACAGTGTCCGATACCCACGTCCCTCACTGTAACAGTGTCTGATACCCACGTCTCTCACTGTAACAGTGTCTGATACCCACGTCCCTCACAGTAACAATGTCTGATATCCACATCCCTCACTGTAAGTGACTGATATCCACGTCCCTCACTGTAACAGTGTCCGATATCCACATCCCTCAAAGTAACAGTGTCTGATATCCACATCCCTCACTGTAACAGTGTCTAATGTAGCTCACAATCCTCACTGTAACAGTGTCTGATATCCACATCCCTCATTGTAACAGTGTCTGAGATAGATCACATCTCTCACCGTAACAGTGTCTGATATCCACGTCACGCACCGCAACAGTGTCTGATATCCACGTCCCTCACTGTAACAGTGTCTGATATAGCTCACATCCCTCACTGTAACAGTGTCTGATACCCACGTCCCTCACTGCAACAGTGTCTGATATCCACGTCCCTCACTGTAACAGTGTCTGATATCCACGTCCCTCACCGTAACCTTGTCTGATATCCACCTCCCTCACTGTAACAGTGTCTGATATCCACGTCCCTCACTGTAACAGTGTCTGATATAGCTCACATCCCTCACTGTAACAGTGTCTGATATCCACATCTCTCACTGTAACAGTGTCAGATATCCACATCCCTCACTGTAACAGTGTCTGATATAGCTCACATCCCTCACTGTAACAGTGTCTGATATCCACGTCCCTCACTGTTACAGTGTCTGATACCCACGTCCCTCACTGTAACCGTGTCTGACATCCACATCCCTCACTGTAACAGTGTCTGATATAGCTCACATCCCTTACTGTAACAGCGTCTGATATCCACGTCCCTCACTGTAACAGTGTCTGATATAGATCACATCCCTCACTGTAACAGTGTCTGAGATCCACATCCCTCACTGTAACAGTGTCTGATATAGCTCACATACCTCACTGTAACAGTGTCTGATACAGCTCACATCCCTCACTATAACAGTGTCTGATACCCATGTCCCTCACTGTAACAGTGTCTGATATCCACGTCCCTCACTGTAACAGTGTCTGATATCCACGTCCCTCACTGTAACACTGTCTGATATCCATGTCCCTCACTGTAACATTGTCTGATATAGCTCACATCCCTCACTGTAACAGTGTCTGATATCCACGTCCCTCACTGCAACAGTGTCTGATATCCACCTCCCTCACTGTAACAGGGTCTGATATCCACATCCCTCACTGTAACAGTCTGATATCAACGTCCCTCACTGTAACAGTGTCTGATATAGCTCACATCCCTCACTGTAACAGTGTACGATACCCATGTCCCTCACTGTAACAGTGTCTGATATAGCTCACATCCCTCACCGTAACAGTGTCTGATATCCACGTCCCTCACTGTAACAGTGTCTGATATAGATCACATCCCTCACTGTAACAGTGTCTGATATAGCTCACATCCCTCACTGTAACAGTGTCTGAGATCCACATCCCTCACTGTAACAGTGTCTGATACCCACCTCCCTCACAGTAACAGTGTCTGATATCCACGTCCCTCACTGTAACAGTGTCTGATATAGATCACATCCCTCACTGTAACAGTGCCTGATATCCACGTCCCTCACTGTAACGGTGTCTGATATCCACGTCCCTCACTGTAACAGTGTCTGATATAGCTCACATCCCTAACTGTAACTGTGTCAGATATCCACATCCCTCACTATAACAGTGTCTGATATCCACATCCCTCACTGTAACAGTGTCTGATACCCACATCCCTCACTATAACAGTGTCTGATATCCACATCCCTCACTGTAACAGTGTCTGATATAGCTCACATCCCTCACCGTAACAGTGTCTGATATCCACGTCCCTCACTGTAACAGTGTCTGATATAGATCACATCCCTCACTGTAACAGTGTCTGATATAGCACACATCTCTCACTGTAACAGTGTCTGATATCCACATCCCTCACTGTAACAGTGTCTGATATCCACATCCCTCACTGTAACAGTGTCTGATATAGCTCACATCCCTCACTGTAACAGTGTCTGATACCCACCTCCCTCACTGTAACAGTGTCTGATATCCACCTCCCTCACTGTAAGTGTCTGATATCCACATCCCTCACTGTAACAGTCTGATATCCACATCCCTCACTGTAACAGTGTCTGAGATCCACATCCCTCACTGTAACAGTGTCTGATATAGCTCACATCCCTCACTGTAACAGTGTCTGATATCCACGTCCCTCACTGTAACAGTGTCTGATACCCACGTCCCTCACTGTAACAGTGTCTGATATCTACATCCCTCACTGTAACAGTGTCTGATATAGCTCACATCCCTCACTGTAACAGTGTCTGAGATCCACATCCCTCACTGTAACAGTGTCTGATATAGCTCACATCCCTCACTGTAACAGTATCTGATATCCATGTCCCTCACTGTAACAGTGTCTGATACCCACGTCCCTCACTGTAACAGTGTCTGATATCCACATCCCTCACTGTAACAGTGTCTGATATAGCTCACATCCCTCACTGTAACAGTGTCTGATATCCACGTCCCTCATTGTAACAGTGTCTGATATAGATCACATCTCTCAGTGTAACAGTGTCTGATATCCACTTCCCTCACTGTAACAGTGTCTGATATCCACATCCCTCACTGTAACAGTGTCTGATATCCACATCCCTCACTGTAACATTGTCTGATATAGCTCACATCCCTCACTGTAACAGTGTCTGAGATCCACATCCCTCACTGTAACAGTGTCTGATATCCACATCCCTCACTGTAACAGTGTCTGATATAGCTCACATCCCTCACTGAAACAGTGTCCGATACCCATGTCCCTCACTGTAACAGTGTCTGATACACACGTCTCTCAATGTAACAGTGTCTGATACCCACGTCCCTCACTATAACAATGTCTGATATCCACATCCCTCACTGTAAGTGTCTGATATCCACGTCCCTCACTGTAACAGTGTCCGATATCCACATCCCTCAATGTAACAGTGTCTGATATCCACATCCCTCACTGTAACAGTGTCTAATATAGCTCACAGTCCTCACTGTAACAGTGTCTGATATCCACATCCCTCATTGTAACAGTGTCTGATATAGATCACATCCCTCACTGTAACAGTGTCTGATATAGCTCACATCCCTCACCATAACAGTGTCTGATATGCACGTCACGCACCGCAACAGTGTCTGATATCCACGTCCCTCACTGTAACAGTGTCTGCTATAGCTAACATCCCTCACTGTAATAGTGTCTGATATAGCTCACATCCCTCACTGTAACAGTGTCTGATATCCACGTCCCTCACTGTAACAGTGTCTGATATCCACGTCCCTCACTGTAACAGTGTCTGATATCCACATCCCTCACTGTAACAGTGTCTGATACCCACATCCCTCACTGTAACAGTGTCTGATACCCACCTCCCTCACTGTAACAGTGTCTGATATCCACATCCCTCACTGTAACAGTCTGATATCCACGTCCCTCACTGTAACAGTGTCTGATATCCACGTCCCTCACTGTAACAGTGTCTGATATAGCTCACATCCCTCACTGTAACTGTGTCTGATATCCACATCCCTCACTATTAGAGTCTCTGATATCCACATCCCTCACTGTAACAGTGTCTGATACCCACGTCCCTCACTGTAACAGTGTCTGATATAGCTCACATCTCTCACTGTAACAGTGTCTGATATCCACATCCCTTACTGTAACAGTGTCTGATATCCACATCCCTCACTGTAACAGTGTCTGATATAGCTCACATCCCTCACTGTAACAGTGTCTGAGATCCACATCCCTCACTGTAACAGTGTCTGATATAGCTCACATCCCTCACTGTAACAGTGTCTGATATCCACGTCCCTCACTGTAACAGTGTCTGATACCCACGTCCCTCACTGAAACAGTGTCTGATATCTACATCCCTCACTGTAACAGTGTCTGATATAGCTCACATCCCTCACTGTAACAGTGTCTGAGATCCACATCCCTCACTGTAACAGTGTCTGATATAGCTCACATCCCTCACTGTAACAGTATCTGATATCCATGTCCCTCACTGTAACAGTGTCTGATACCCACGTCCCTCACTGTAACAGTGTCTGATATCCACATCCCTCACTGTAACAGTGTCTGATATAGCTCACATCCCTCACTGTAACAGTGTCTGATATCCACTTCCCTCACTGTAACAGTGTCTGATATAGATCACATCTCTCAGTGTAACAGTGTCTGATATCCACGTCCCTCACTGTAACAGTGTCTGATATCCACATCCCTCACTGTAACAGTGTCTGATATCCACATCCCTCACTGTAACATTGTCTGATATAGCTCACATCCCTCACTGTAACAGTGTCTGAGATCCACATCCCTCACTGTAACAGTGTCTGATATCCACATCCCTCACTGTAACAGTGTCTGATATAGCTCACATCCCTCACTGTAACAGTGTCTGATACCCACCTCCCTCACTGTAACAGTGTCTGATACCCACCTCCCTCACTGTAACAGTGTCTGATATCCACCTCCCTCACTGTAACAGTCTGATATCCACGTCCCTCACTGTAACAGTCTCTGACACCCACGTTCCTCACTGTCTCTGTGTCTGATATCCACGTCCCTCACTGTAACAGTGTCTGATATCCACGTCCCTCACTGTAACAGTGTCTGATATCCACGTCCCTCACTGTAACAGTGTCTGATACCCACGTCTCTCACTGTAACAGGGCCTGATACCCACGTCCCTCACAGTAACAATGTCTGATATCCACATCCCTCACTGTAAGTGACTGATATCCACGTCCCTCACTGTAACAGTGTCCGATATCCACATCCCTCAATGTAACAGTGTCTGATATCCACATCCCTCACTGTAACAGTGTCTAATGTAGCTCACAATCCTCACTGTAACAGTGTCTGATATCCACATCCCTCATTGTAACAGTGTCTGACATAGATCACACCCCTCACTGTAACAGTGTCTGATATAGCTCACATCTCTCACCGTAACAGTGTCTGATATCCACGTCACGCACCGCAACAGTGTCTGATATCCACGTCCCTCACTGTAACAGTGTCTGATATAGCTCACATCCCTCAATGTAACAGTGTCTGATACCCACGTCCCTCACTGCAACAGTGTCTGATATCCACGTCCCTCACTGTAACAGTGTCTGATATCCACGTCCCTCACCGTAACAGTGTCTGATATCCACATCACTCACTGTAATAATGTCCGATATCCACCTCCCTCACTGTAACAGTGTCTGATATCCACGTCAATCACTGTAACAGTGTCTGATATAGCTCACATCCCTCACTGTAACAGTGTCTGATATCCACATCTCTCACTGTAACAGTGTCAGATATCCACATCCCTCACTGGAACAGTGTCTGATTTAGCTCACATCCCTCACTGTAACAGTGTCCGATATAGCTCACATCCCTCACTGTAACAGTGTCTGATATCCACGTCCCTCACTGTTACAGTGTCTGATACCCACGTCCCTCACTGTAACCGTGTCTGACATCCACATCCCTCACTGTAACAGTGTCTGATATAGCTCACATCCCTTACTGTAACAGCATCTGATATCCACGTCCCTCACTGTAACAGTGTCTGATATAGATCACATCCCTCACTGTAACAGTGTCTGAGATCCACATCCCTCACTGTAACAGTGTCTGATATAGCTCACATACCTCACTGTAACAGTGTCTGATACAGCTCACATCCCTCACTATAACAGTGTCTGATACCCATGTCCCTCACTGTAACACTGTCTGATATCCAAGTCCCTCACTGTAACAGTGTCTGATATAGCTCACATCCCTCACTGTAACAGTGTCTAATATCCACATCCCTCACTGTAACAGTGGCTGATATCCACATCCCTCACTGTAACAGTGTCTGATATAGCTCACATCCCTCACTGTAAGTGTCTGAGATCCACATCCCTCACTGTAACAGTGTCTGATATAGCTCACATCCCTCACTGTAACAGTGTCTGATATAGCTCACATCCTTAACTGTAACAGTGTCTGATGTCCACATCCCTCACTGTAACAGTGTCTGATACCGACGTCCCTCACTGTAACAGTGTCTGATATCCACATCCCTCACTGTAACAGTGTCTGATATAGCTCACATCCCTCACTGTAACAGTGTCTGATATCCACTTCCCTTACTGTTACAGTGTCTGATATAGATCACATCCCTCAATGTAACAGTGTCTGATATCCACGTCCCTCACTGTAACAGTGTCTGATATCCACATCCCTCACTGTAACAGTGTCTGATATCCACATCCCTCACTGTAACAGTGTCTGATATAGCTCACATCCCTTACTGTAACAGTGTCTGAGATCCACATCCCTCACTGTAACAGTGTCTGATATCCACATCCCTCACTGTAACAATGTCTGATATAGCTCACATCCCTCACTGTAACAGTGTCTGAGATCCACATCCCTCACTGTAACAGTGTCTGATATAGCTCACATCCCTCACTGTAACAGTGTCTGATATAGCTCACATCCCTCAGTGTAACAGTGTCTGATATCCACGTCCCTCACTGTAACAGTGTCTGATACCCACGTCCCTCACTGTAACAGTGTCTGATATCCACCTCCCTCACTGTAACAGTGTCTGATATAGCTCACATCCCTCACTGTAACAGTGTCTGATATCCACGTCCCTCACTGTAACAGTGTCTGATATCGATCACATCCCTCACTGTAACAGTGTCTGATACCCACATCCCTCACTGTAACACTGTCTGATACCCACCTCCGTCACTGTAACAGTGTCTGATATCCACCTCCCTCACTGTAACAGTGTCTGATATCCACTTCCCTCACTGTAACAGTCTGATATCCACGTCCCTCACTGTAACAGTGTCTGATACCCACGTTCCTCACTGTAACTGTGTCTGATACCCACGTCCTTCACTGTAACAGTGTCTGATATCCACGTCCCTCAGTGTAACAGTGTCTGATATCCACGTCCCTCACTGTAACAGTGTCTGATATCCACGCCCCTCACTGTAACAGTGTCTGATATAGCTCACATCCCTCACTGTAACAGTGTCCGATACCCACGTCCCTCACTGTATCAGTGTCTGATATCCACGTCCCTCACTGTAACAGTTTCTGATATAGCTCACATCCCTGACTGCAACAGTGTCTGATATCCACATCTCTCACTGTAACAGTGTCTGATATAGCTCACATCCTTCACTGTAACAGTGTCTGATATCCACGTCCCTCACTGCAACAGTGTCTGATATCCACTTCCCTCACTGTAACAGGGTCTGACATCCACATCCCTCACTGTAACAGTCTGATATCAACGTCCCTCACTGTAACAGTGTCTGATATAGCTCACATCCCTCACTGTAACAGTGTACGATACCCATGTCCCTCACTGTAACAGTGTCTGATACCCACGTCCCTCACTGTAACAGTGTCTGATAACCACGTCCCTCAATGTAACAGTGTCTGATATCCACGTCCCTCACTGTAACAGTGTCTGATATAGCTCACATCCCTCACTGCAACAGTGTACGATACCCATGTCCCTCACTGTAACAGTGTCTGAATTCCACATCCCTCACTGTAACAGTGTCTGATATCCACATCCCTCACTGTAACAGTATCTAATATAGCTCACATCCCTGACTGTAACAGTGTCTGAGATCCACATCCCTGACTGTAACAGTGTCTGCTATAGCTAACATCCCTCACTGTAACAGTGTCTGATATAGCTCACATCCCTCACTGTAACAGTGTCTGATATCCACGTCCCTCACTGTAACAGTGTCTGATACCCACGTCCCTCACTGTAACAGTGTCTGATATCCACATCCCTCATTGTAACAGTGTCTGATATCCACGTCCCTCACTGTAACAGTGTCTGATATAGATCACATCCCTCACTGTAACAGTGTCTGATACCCACATCCCTCACTGTAACAGTGTCTGATACCCACGTCCCTCACTGTAACAGTGTCTGATATCCACATCCCTCACTGTAACAGTGTCTGATATAGCTCACATCCCTCACTGTAACAGTGTCTGATATCCACGTCCCTCACTGTAACAGTGTCTGATATAGATCACATCTCTCAGTGTAACAGTGTCTGATATCCACGTCCCTCACTGTAACAGTGTCTGATATCCACATCCCTCACTGTAACAGTGTCTGATATCCACATCCCTCACTGTAACATTGTCTGATATAGCTCACATCCCTCACTGTAACAGTGTCTGAGATCCACATCCCTCACTGTAACAGTGTCTGATATCCACAGCCCTCACTGTAACAGTGTCTGATATAGCTCACATCCCTCACTGTAACAGTGTCTGATACCCACCTCCCTCACTGTAACAGTGTCTGATACCCACCTCCCTCACTGTAACAGTGTCTGATATCCACCTCCCTCACTGTAACAGTCTGATATCCACGTCCCTCACTGTAACAGTTTCTGACACCCACGTTCCTCACTGTCTCTGTGTCTGATATCCACGTCCCTCACTGTAACAGTGTCTGATATCCACGTCCCTCACTGTAACAGTGTCTGATATCCACGTCCCTCACTGTAACAGTGTCTGATACCCACGTCTCTCACTGTAACAGGGCCTGATAACCACGTCCCTCACAGTAACAATGTCTGATATCCACATCCCTCACTGTAAGTGACTGATATCCACGTCCCTCACTGTAACAGTGTCCGATATCCACATCCCTCAATGTAACAGTGTCTGATATCCACATCCCTCACTGTAACAGTGTCTAATGTAGCTCACAATCCTCACTGTAACAGTGTCTGATATCCACATCCCTCATTGTAACAGTGTCTGACATAGATCACACCCCTCACTGTAACAGTGTCTGATGTAGCTCACATCTCTCACCGTAACAGTGTCTGATATCCACGTCACGCACCGCAACAGTGTTGGATATCCACGTCCCTCACTGTAACAGTGTCTGATATAGCTCACATCCCTCACTGTAACAGTGTCTGATGTAGCTCACATCTCTCACCGTAACAGTGTCTGATATCCACGTCACGCACCGCAACAGTGTCTGATATCCACGTCCCTCACTGTAACAGTGTCTGATATAGCTCACATCCCTCACTGTAACAGTGTCTGATACCCACGTCCCTCACTGCAACAGTGTCTGATATCCACGTCCCTCACTGTAACAGTGTCTGATATCCACGTCCCTCACCGTAACAGTGTCTGATATCCACATCACTCACTGTAATAATGTCCGATATCCACCTCCCTCACTGTAACAGTGTCTGATATCCACGTCAATCACTGTAACAGTGTCTGATATAGCTCACATCCCTCACTGTAACAGTGTCTGATATCCACATCTCTCACTGTAACAGTGTCAGATATCCACATCCCTCACTGGAACAGTGTCTGATTTAGCTCACATCCCTCACTGTAACAGTGTCCGATATAGCTCACATCCCTCACTGTAACAGTGTCTGATATCCACGTCCCTCACTGTTACAGTGTCTGATACCCACGTCCCTCACTGTAACCGTGTCTGACATCCACATCCCTCACTGTAACAGTGTCTGATATAGCTCACATCCCTTACTGTAACAGCATCTGATATCCACGTCCCTCACTGTAAAAGTGTCTGATATAGATCACATCCCTCACTGTAACAGTGTCTGAGATCCACATCCCTCACTGTAACAGTGTCTGATATAGCTCACATACCTCACTGTAACAGTGTCTGATACAGCTCACATCCCTCACTATAACAGTGTCTGATACCCATGTCCCTCACTGTAACAGTGTCTGATATCCACGTCCCTCACTGTAACAGTGTCTGATATCCACGTCCCTCACTGTAACACTGTCTGATATCCAAGTCCCTCACTGTAACAGTGTCTGATATAGCTCACATCCCTCACTGTAACAGTGTCTAATATCCACATCCCTCACTGTAACAGTGGCTGATATCCACATCCCTCACTGTAACAGTGTCTGATATAGCTCACATCCCTCACTGTAAGTGTCTGAGATCCACATCCCTCACTGTAACAGTGTCTGATATAGCTCACATCCCTCACTGTAACAGTGTCTGATATAGCTCACATCCTTCACTGTAACAGTGTCTGATGTCCACATCCCTCACTGTAACAGTGTCTGATACCGACGTCCCTCACTGTAACAGTGTCTGATATCCACATCCCTCACTGTAACAGTGTCTGATATAGCTCACATCCCTCACTGTAACAGTGTCTGATATCCACTTCCCTTACTGTTACAGTGTCTGATATAGATCACATCCCTCAATGTAACAGTGTCTGATATCCACGTCCCTCACTGTAACAGTGTCTGATATCCACATCCCTCACTGTAACAGTGTCTGATATCCACATCCCTCACTGTAACAGTGTCTGATATAGCTCACATCCCTTACTGTAACAGTGTCTGAGATCCACATCCCTCACTGTAACAGTGTCTGATATCCACATCCCTCACTGTAACAATGTCTGATATAGCTCACATCCCTCACTGTAACAGTGTCTGAGATCCACATCCCTCACTGTAACAGTGTCTGATATAGCTCACATCCCTCACTGTAACAGTGTCTGATATAGCTCACATCCCTCAGTGTAACAGTGTCTGATATCCACGTCCCTCACTGTAACAGTGTCTGATACCCACGTCCCTCACTGTAACAGTGTCTGATATCCACCTCCCTCACTGTAACAGTGTCTGATATAGCTCACATCCCTCACTGTAACAGTGTCTGATATCCACGTCCCTCACTGTAACAGTGTCTGATATCGATCACATCCCTCACTGTAACAGTGTCTGATACCCACATCCCTCACTGTAACACTGTCTGATACCCACCTCCGTCACTGTAACAGTGTCTGATATCCACCTCCCTCACTGTAACAGTGTCTGATATCCACTTCCCTCACTGTAACAGTCTGATATCCACGTCCCTCACTGTAACAGTGTCTGATACCCACGTTCCTCACTGTAACTGTGTCTGATACCCACGTCCTTCACTGTAACAGTGTCTGATATCCACGTCCCTCAGTGTAACAGTGTCTGATATCCACGTCCCTCACTGTAACAGTGTCTGATATCCACGCCCCTCACTGTAACAGTGTCTGATATAGCTCACATCCCTCACTGTAACAGTGTCCGATACCCACGTCCCTCACTGTATCAGTGTCTGATATCCACGTCCCTCACTGTAACAGTTTCTGATATAGCTCACATCCCTGACTGCAACAGTGTCTGATATCCACATCTCTCACTGTAACAGTGTCTGATATAGCTCACATCCTTCACTGTAACAGTGTCTGATATACACGTCCCTCACTGCAACAGTGTCTGATATCCACTTCCCTCACTGTAACAGGGTCTGATATCCACATCCCTCACTGTAACAGTCTGATATCAACGTCCCTCACTGTAACAGTGTCTGATATAGCTCACATCCCTCACTGTAACAGTGTACGATACCCATGTCCCTCACTGTAACAGTGTCTGATACCCACGTCCCTCACTGTAACAGTGTCTGATAACCACGTCCCTCAATGTAACAGTGTCTGATATCCACGTCCCTCACTGTAACAGTGTCTGATATAGCTCACATCCCTCACTGCAACAGTGTACGATACCCATGTCCCTCACTGTAACAGTGTCTGAATTCCACATCCCTCACTGTAACAGTGTCTGATATCCACATCCCTCACTGTAACAGTATCTAATATAGCTCACATCCCTCACTGTAACAGTGTCTGAGATCCACATCCCTGACTGTAACAGTGTCTGCTATAGCTAACATCCCTCACTGTAACAGTGTCTGATATAGCTCACATCCCTCACTGTAACAGTGTCTGATATCCACGTCCCTCACTGTAACAGTGTCTGATACCCACGTCCCTCACTGTAACAGTGTCTGATATCCACATCCCTCATTGTAACAGTGTCTGATATCCACGTCCCTCACTGTAACAGTGTCTGATATAGATCACATCCCTCACTGTAACAGTGTCTGATACCCACATCCCTCACTGTAACAGTGTCTGATACCCACCTCCCTCACTGTAACAGTGTCTGATATCCACCTCCCTCACTGTAAGTGTCTGATATCCACATCCCTCATTGTAACAGTCTGATATCCACGTCCCTCACTGTAACAGTGTCTGATATCCACATCCCTCACTGTACCAGTGTCTGATATAGCTCAAATCCCTCACTGTAACTGTGTCTGATATCCACATCCCTCACTATAACAGTGTCTGATATCCACATCCCTCACTGTAACAGTGTCTGATACCCACGTCCCTCACTGTAATAGTGTCTGATATCCACATCCCTCACTGTAACAGTGTCTGATATAGCTCACATCCCTCACTGTAATAGTGTCTGATATCCACATCCCTCACTGTAACAGTGTCTGATATAGATCACATCTCTCACTGTAACAGTGTCTGATATAGCTCACATCTCTCACTGTAACAGTGTCTGATATCCACATCCCTCACTGTAACAGTGTCTGATATCCACATCCCTCACTGTAACAGTGTCTGATATAGCTCACATCCCTCACTGTAACAGTGTCTGAGATCCACATCCCTCACTGTAACAGTGTCTGATATAGCTCACATCCCTCACTGTAACAGTGTGATATCCACGTCCCTCACTGTAACAGTGTCTGATACCCACGTCCCTCACTGTAACAGTGTCTGATATCCACATCCCTCACTGTAACAGTGTCTGATATAGCTCACATCCCTCACTGTAACAGTGTCTGAGATCCACATCCCTCACTGTAACAGTGTCTGATACCCACCTCCCTCACTGTAACAGTGTCTGATATCCACGTCCCTCACTGTAACAGTGTCTGATATAGATCACATCCCTCACTGTAACAGTGCCTGATATCCACGTCCCTCACTGTAACGGTGTCTGATATCCACGTCCCTCACTGTAACAGTGTCTGATATAGCTCACATCCCTAACTGTAACTGTGTCAGATATCCACATCCCTCACTATAACAGTGTCTGATATCCACATCCCTCACTGTAACAGTGTCTGATACCCACATCCCTCACTATAACAGTGTCTGATATCCACATCCCTCACTGTAACAGTGTCTGATATAGCTCACATCCCTCACCGTAACAGTGTCTGATATCCACGTCCCACACTGTAACAGTGTCTGATATAGATCACATCACTCACTGTAACAGTGTCTGATATAGCTCACATCTCTCACTGTAACAGTGTCTGATATCCACATCCCTCACTGTAACAGTGTCTGATATCCACGTCCCTCACTGTAACAGTGTCTGATATAGCTCACATCCCTCACTGCAACAGTGTACGATACCCATGTCCCTCACTGTAACAGTGTCTGAATTCCACATCCCTCACTGTAACAGTGTCTGATATCCACATCCCTCACTGTAACAGTATCTAATATAGCTCACATCCCTCACTGTAAGTGTCTGAGATCCACATCCCTGACTGTAACAGTGTCTGCTATAGCTAACATCCCTCACTGTAACAGTGTCTGATATCCACGTCCCTCACTGTAACAGTGTCTGATACCCAGGTCCCTCACTGTAACAGTGTCTGATATCCACATCCCTCATTGTAACAGTGTCTGATATCCACGTCCCTCACTGTAACAGTGTCTGATATAGATCACATCACTCACTGTAACAGTGTCTGATACCCACATCCCTCACTGTAACAGTGTCTGATATAGCTCACATCCCTCACTGTAAGTGTCTGATATCCACATCCCTCACTGTAACAGTGTCTGATACCGACGTCCCTCACTGTAACAGTGTCTGATATCCACATCCCTCACTATAACAGTGTCTGATATAGCTCACATCCCTCACTGTAACAGTGTCTGATATCCACGTCCCTTACTGTTACAGTGTCTGATATAGATCACATTCCTCAATGTAACAGTGTCTGATATCCACGTCCCTCACTGTAACAGTGTCTGATATCCACGTCCCTCACTGTAACAGTGTCTGATATTGATCACATCCCTCACTGTAACAGTGTCTGATACCCACATCCGTCACTGTAACAGTGTCTGATATCCACCTCCCTCACTGTAACAGTGTCTGATATCCACTTCCCTCACTGTAACAGTCTGATATCCACGTCCCTCACTGTAACAGTGTCTGATACCCACGTTCCTCACTGTAACTGTGTCTGATACCCACGTCCTTCACTGTAACAGTGTCTGATATCCACGTCCCTCAGTGTAACAGTGTCTGATATAGCTCACATCCTTCACTGTAACAGTGTCTGATATCCACGTCCCTCACTGCAACAGTGTCTGATATCCACTTCCCTCACTGTAACAGGGTCTGATATCCACATCCCTCACTGTAACAGTCTGATATCAACGTCCCTCACTGTAACAGTGTCTGATATAGCTCACATCCCTCACTGTAACAGTGTACGATACCCATGTCCCTCACTGTAACAGTGTCTGATACCCACGTCCCTCACTGTAACAGTGTCTGATAACCACGTCCCTCAATGTAACAGTGTCTGATATCCACGTCCCTCACTGTAACAGTGTCTGATATAGCTCACATCCCTCACTGCAACAGTGTACGATACCCATGTCCCTCACTGTAACAGTGTCTGAATTCCACATCCCTCACTGTAACAGTGTCTGATATCCACATCCCTCACTGTAACAGTATCTAATATAGCTCACATCCCTCACTGTAACAGTGTCTGAGATCCACATCCCTGACTGTAACAGTGTCTGCTATAGCTAACATCCCTCACTGTAACAGTGTCTGATATAGCTCACATCCCTCACTGTAACAGTGTCTGATATCCACGTCCCTCACTGTAACAGTGTCTGATACCCACGTCCCTCACTGTAACAGTGTCTGATATCCACATCCCTCATTGTAACAGTGTCTGATATCCACGTCCCTCACTGTAACAGTGTCTGATATAGATCACATCCCTCACTGTAACAGTGTCTGATACCCACCTCCCTCACTGTAACAGTGACTGATACCCACCTCCCTCACTGTAACAGTGTCTGATATCCACCTCCCTCACTGTAACAGTGTCTGATATCCACATCCCTCAGTGTAACAATGTCTGATATCCACATCCCTCAGTGTAATAGTGTCTGATATAGCTCATATCCCTCACTGTAACAGTGTCTCATATCGACATCCCTGATTGTAACAGTGTCTGATATAGCTCACATCCTTCACTGTAACAGTGTCTGATATCCACATCCCTCACTGTAACAGTTTCTGATATCCACCTCCCTCACTGTAACAGGGTCTGATATCCATATCCCTCACTGTAACAGTCTGATATCCACGTCCCTCACTGTAACAGCGTCTGATGCCCACGTCCCTCACTGTTACAGTGTCTGATATCCACATCCCTCAGTGTAATAGTGTCTGATATAGCTCACATCCCTCACTGTAACAGTGTCTGATATCCACATCCCTGACTGTAACAGTGTCTGATATAGCTCACATCCCTCACTGCAACAGTGTCTGATATCCACATCTCTCACTGTAACAGTGTCTGGTATAGCTCACATCCTTCACTGCAACAGTGTCTGATAACAACGTCCCTCACTGCAACAGTGTCTGATATCCACCTCCCTCACTGTAACAGGGTTTGATATCCACATCCCTCACTGTAACAGTCTGATATCCACGTCTCTCACTGTAACAGTATCTGGTATAGCTCACATCCCTCACTGAAACAGTGTCCGATACCCATGTCCCTCACTGTAACAGTGTCTGATACACACGTCTCTCAATGTAACAGTGTCTGATATCCACCTCCCTCACTGTAAGTGTCTGATATCCACATCCCTCACTGTAACAGTCTGATATCCACGTCCCTCACTGTAACAGTGTCTGATATCCACGTCCCTCACTGTAACAGTGCCTGATATAGCTCACATCCCTCACTGTAACTGTGTCTGATATCCACATCCCTCACTATAACAGTGTCTGATATCCACATCCCTCACTGTAACAGTGTCTGATACCCACGTCCCTCACTGTAATAGTGTCTGATATCCACATCCCTCACTGTAACAGTGTCTGATATAGCTCACATCCCTCAATGTAACAGTGTCTGATATCCACGTCCCTCACTGTAACAGTGTCTGATATAGATCACATCCCTCAATGTAACAGTGCCTGATATCCACGTCCCTCACTGTAACAGTGTCTGATATAGATCACGTCCCTCACTGTAACAGTGTCTGATACCCACATCCCTCACTGTAACAGTGTCTGATACCCACCTCCCTCACTGTAACAGTGTCTGATATCCACCTCCCTCACTGTAAGTGTCTGATATCCACATCCCTCACTGTAACAGTCTGATATCCACGTCCCTCACTGTAACAGTGTCTGATATCCACGTCCCTCACTGTAACAGTGTCTGATACAGCTCACATCCCTCACTGTAACTGTGTCAGATATCCACATCCCTCACTATAACAGTGTCTGATATCCACATCCCTCACTGTAACAGTGTCTGATACCCACATCCCTCACTATAACAGTGTCTGATATCCACATCCCTCACTGTAACAGTGTCTGATATAGCTCACATCCCTCAATGTAACAATGTCTGATATCCACGTCCCTCACTGTAACAGTGCCTGATATAGATCACATCCCTCACTGTAACAGTGTCTGATATAGCTCACATCTCTCACTGTAACAGTGTCTGATATCCACATCCCTCACTGTAACAGTGTCTGATATCCACATCCCTCACTGTAACAGTGTCTGATATAGCTCACATCCCTCACTGTAACAGTGTCTGAGATCCACATCCCTCATTGTAACAGTGTCTGACATAGATCACACCCCTCACTGTAACAGTGTCTGATATAGCTCACATCCCTCACTGTAACAGTGTTTGTTATCCACGTCCCTCACTGTAACAGTGTCTGATATAGATCACATCCCTCACTGTAACAGTGTCTGATATCCACATCCCTCACTGTAACAGTGTCTGATATAGCTCACATCCCTCACTGTAACAGTCTGAAATCCACATCCCTCACTGTAACAGTGTCTGATATAGCTCACATCACTCACTGTAACAGTGTCTGATATCCATGTACCTCACTGTAACAGTGTCTGATACCCACATCCCTCACTGTAACAGTGTCTGATATCCACATCCCTCACTGTAACAGTGTCTGATATAGCTCACATCCCTCACTGTAACAGTGTCTGATACCCACCTCCCTCACTGTAACAGTGACTGATACCCACCTCCCTCACTGTAACAGTGTCTGATGTCCACCTCCCTCACTGTAACAGTGTCTGATATCCACATCCCTCACTGTAACAATGTCTGATATCCACATCCCTCACTGTAACAGTGTCTAATATAGCTCACAGTCCTCACTGTAACAGTGTCTGATATCCACATCCCTCATTGTAACAGTGTCTGATATAGATCACATCCCTCACTATAACAGTGTCTGATATAGCTCACATCCCTCACCATAACAGTGTCTGATATGCACGTCACGCACCGCAACAGTGTCTGATATCCACGTCCCTCACTGTAACAGTGTCTGCTATAGCTAACATCCCTCACTGTAAGAGTGTCTGATATAGCTCACATCCCTCACTGTAACAGTGTCTGATATCCACGTCCCTCACTGTAACAGTGTCTGATACCCACGTCCCTCACTGTAACAGTGTCTGATATCCACATCCCTCACTGTAACAGTGTCAGATACCCACATCCCTCACTGTAACAGTGTCTGATACCCACCTCCCTCACTGTAACAGTGTCTGATATCCACCTCCCTCACTGTAAGTGTCTGATATCCACATCCCTCACTGTAACAGTCTGATATCCACATCCCTCACTGTAACAGTGTCTGAGATCCACATCCCTCACTGTAACAGTGTCTGATATAGCTCACATCCCTCACTGTAACAGTGTCTGATATCCACGTCCCTCACTGTAACAGTGTCTGATACCCACGTCCCTCACTGTAACAGTGTCTGATATCTACATCCCTCACTGTAACAGTGTCTGATATAGCTCACATCCCTCACTGTAACAGTGTCTGAGATCCACATCCCTCACTGTAACAGTGTCTGATATAGCTCACATCCCTCACTGTAACAGTATCTGATATCCATGTCCCTCACTGTAACAGTGTCTGATACCCACGTCCCTCACTGTAACAGTGTCTGATATCCACATCCCTCACTGTAACAGTGTCTGATATAGCTCACATCCCTCACTGTAACAGTGTCTGATATCCACGTCCCTCACTGTAACAGTGTCTGATATAGATCACATCTCTCAGTGTAACAGTGTCTGATATCCACTTCCCTCACTGTAACAGTGTCTGATATCCACATCCCTCACTGTAACAGTGTCTGATATCCACATCCCTCACTGTAACATTGTCTGATATAGCTCACATCCCTCACTGTAACAGTGTCTGAGATCCACATCCCTCACTGTAACAGTGTCTGATATCCACATCCCTCACTGTAACAGTGTCTGATATAGCTCACATCCCTCACTGAAACAGTGTCCGATACCCATGTCCCTCACTGTAACAGTGTCTGATACACACGTCTCTCAATGTAACAGTGTCTGATACCCACGTCCCTCACTATAACAATGTCTGATATCCACATCCCTCACTGTAAGTGTCTGATATCCACGTCCCTCACTGTAACAGTGTCCGATATCCACATCCCTCAATGTAACAGTGTCTGATATCCACATCCCTCACTGTAACAGTGTCTAATATAGCTCACAGTCCTCACTGTAACAGTGTCTGATATCCACATCCCTCATTGTAACAGTGTCTGATATAGATCACATCCCTCACTGTAACAGTGTCTGATATAGCTCACATCCCTCACCATAACAGTGTCTGATATGCACGTCACGCACCGCAACAGTGTCTGATATCCACGTCCCTCACTGTTACAGTGTCTGCTATAGCTAACATCCCTCACTGTAATAGTGTCTGATATAGCTCACATCCCTCACTGTAACAGTGTCTGATATCCACGTCCCTCACTGTAACAGTGTCTGATATCCACATCCCTCACTGTAACAGTGTCTGATACCCACATCCCTCACTGTAACAGTGTCTGATACCCACCTCCCTCACTGTAACAGTGTCTGATATCCACATCCCTCACTGTAACAGTCTGATATCCACGTCCCTCACTGTAACAGTGTCTGATATCCACGTCCCTCACTGTAACAGTGTCTGATATAGCTCACATCCCTCACTGTAACTGTGTCTGATATCCACATCCCTCACTATTAGAGTCTCTGATATCCACATCCCTCACTGTAACAGTGTCTGATACCCACGTCCCTCACTGTAACAGTGTCTGATATAGCTCACATCTCTCACTGTAACAGCGTCTGATATCCACATCCCTTACTGTAACAGTGTCTGATATCCACATCCCTCACTGTAACAGTGTCTGATATAGCTCACATCCCTCACTGTAACAGTGTCTGAGATCCACATCCCTCACTGTAACAGTGTCTGATATAGCTCACATCCCTCACTGTAACAGTGTCTGATATCCACGTCCCTCACTGTAACAGTGTCTGATACCCACGTCCCTCACTGAAACAGTGTCTGATATCTACATCCCTCACTGTAACAGTGTCTGATATAGCTCACATCCCTCACTGTAACAGTGTCTGAGATCCACATCCCTCACTGTAACAGTGTCTGATATAGCTCACATCCCTCACTGTAACAGTATCTGATATCCATGTCCCTCACTGTAACAGTGTCTGATACCCACGTCCCTCACTGTAACAGTGTCTGATATCCACATCCCTCACTGTAACAGTGTCTGATATAGCTCACATCCCTCACTGTAACAGTGTCTGATATCCACGTCCCTCACTGTAACAGTGTCTGATATAGATCACATCTCTCAGTGTAACAGTGTCTGATATCCACGTCCCTCACTGTAACAGTGTCTGATATCCACATCCCTCACTGTAACAGTGTCTGATATCCACATCCCTCACTGTAACATTGTCTGATATAGCTCACATCCCTCACTGTAACAGTGTCTGAGATCCACATCCCTCACTGTAACAGTGTCTGATATCCACATCCCTCACTGTAACAGTGTCTGATATAGCTCACATCCCTCACTGTAACAGTGTCTGATACCCACCTCCCTCACTGTAACAGTGTCTGATACCCACCTCCCTCACTGTAACAGTGTCTGATATCCACCTCCCTCACTGTAACAGTCTGATATCCACGTCCCTCACTGTAACAGTCTCTGACACCCACGTTCCTCACTGTCTCTGTGTCTGATATCCACGTCCCTCACTGTAACAGTGTCTGATATCCACGTCCCTCACTGTAACAGTGTCTGATATCCACGTCCCTCACTGTAACAGTGTCTGATACCCACGTCTCTCACTGTAACAGGGCCTGATACCCACGTCCCTCACAGTAACAATGTCTGATATCCACATCCCTCACTGTAAGTGACTGATATCCACGTCCCTCACTGTAACAGTGTCCGATATCCACATCCCTCAATGTAACAGTGTCTGATATCCACATCCCTCACTGTAACAGTGTCTAATGTAGCTCACAATCCTCACTGTAACAGTGTCTGATATCCACATCCCTCATTGTAACAGTGTCTGACATAGATCACACCCCTCACTGTAACAGTGTCTGATATAGCTCACATCTCTCACCGTAACAGTGTCTGATATCCACGTCACGCACCGCAACAGTGTCTGATATCCACGTCCCTCACTGTAACAGTGTCTGATATAGCTCACATCCCTCACTGTAACAGTGTCTGATACCCACGTCCCTCACTGCAACAGTGTCTGATATCCACGTCCCTCACTGTAACAGTGTCTGATATCCATGTCCCTCACCGTAACAGTGTCTGATATCCACATCACTCACTGTAATAATGTCCGATATCCACCTCCCTCACTGTAACAGTGTCTGATATCCACGTCAATCACTGTAACAGTGTCTGATATAGCTCACATCCCTCACTGTAACAGTGTCTGATATCCACATCTCTCACTGTAACAGTGTCAGATATCCACATCCCTCACTGGAACAGTGTCTGATTTAGCTCACATCCCTCACTGTAACAGTGTCCGATATAGCTCACATCCCTCACTGTAACAGTGTCTGATATCCACGTCCCTCACTGTTACAGTGTCTGATACCCACGTCCCTCACTGTAACCGTGTCTGACATCCACATCCCTCACTGTAACAGTGTCTGATATAGCTCACATCCCTTACTGTAACAGCATCTGATATCCACGTCCCTCACTGTAACAGTGTCTGATATAGATCACATCCCTCACTGTAACAGTGTCTGAGATCCACATCCCTCACTGTAACAGTGTCTGATATAGCTCACATACCTCACTGTAACAGTGTCTGATACAGCTCACATCCCTCACTATAACAGTGTCTGATACCCATGTCCCTCACTGTAACAGTGTCTGATATCCACGTCCCTCACTGTAACAGTGTCTGATATCCACGTCCCTCACTGTAACACTGTCTGATATCCAAGTCCCTCACTGTAACAGTGTCTGATATAGCTCACATCCCTCACTGTAACAGTGTCTAATATCCACATCCCTCACTGTAACCGTGTCTGACATCCACATCCCTCACTGTAACAGTGTCTGATATAGCTCACAATCCTCACTGTAACAGTGTCTGATATCCAAATCCCTCATTGTAACAGTGTCTGACATAGATCACACCCCTCACTGTAACAGTGTCTGATATAGCTCACATCTCTCACCGTAACAGTGTCTGATATCCACGTCACGCACCGCAACAGTGTCTGATATCCACGTCCCTCACTGTAACAGTGTCTGATATAGCTCACATCCCTCACTGTAACAGTGTCTGATACCCACGTCCCTCACTGCAACAGTGTCTGATATCCACGTCCCTCACTGTAACAGTGTCTGATATCCATGTCCCTCACCGTAACAGTGTCTGATATCCACATCCCTCACTGTAATAATGTCCGATATCCACCTCCCTCACTGTAACAGTGTCTGATATCCACGTCAATCACTGTAACAGTGTCTGATATAGCTCACATCCCTCACTGTAACAGTGTCTGATATCCACATCTCTCACTGTAACAGTGTCAGATATCCACATCCCTCACTGGAACAGTGTCTGATTTAGCTCACATCCCTCACTGTAACAGTGTCCGATATAGCTCACATCCCTCACTGTAACAGTGTCTGATATCCACGTCCCTCACTGTTACAGTGTCTGATACCCACGTCCCTCACTGTAACCGTGTCTGACATCCACATCCCTCACTGTAACAGTGTCTGATATAGCTCACATCCCTCACTGTAACAGTGTACGATACCCATGTCCCTCACTGTAACAGTGTCTGATACCCACGTCCCTCACTGTAACAGTGTCTGATAACCACGTCCCTCAATGTAACAGTGTCTGATATCCACGTCCCTCACTGTAACAGTGTCTGATATAGCTCACATCCCTCACTGCAACAGTGTACGATACCCATGTCCCTCACTGTAACAGTGTCTGAATTCCACATCCCTCACTGTAACAGTGTCTGATATCCACATCCCTCACTGTAACAGTATCTAATATAGCTCACATCCCTGACTGTAACAGTGTCTGAGATCCACATCCCTGACTGTAACAGTGTCTGCTATAGCTAACATCCCTCACTGTAACAGTGTCTGATATAGCTCACATCCCTCACTGTAACAGTGTCTGATATCCACGTCCCTCACTGTAACAGTGTCTGATACCCACGTCCCTCACTGTAACAGTGTCTGATATCCACATCCCTCATTGTAACAGTGTCTGATATCCACGTCCCTCACTGTAACAGTGTCTGATATAGATCACATCCCTCACTGTAACAGTGTCTGATACCCACATCCCTCACTGTAACAGTGTCTGATACCCACGTCCCTCACTGTAACAGTGTCTGATATCCACATCCCTCACTGTAACAGTGTCTGATATAGCTCACATCCCTCACTGTAACAGTGTCTGATATCCACGTCCCTCACTGTAACAGTGTCTGATATAGATCACATCTCTCAGTGTAACAGTGTCTGATATCCACGTCCCTCACTGTAACAGTGTCTGATATCCACATCCCTCACTGTAACAGTGTCTGATATCCACATCCCTCACTGTAACATTGTCTGATATAGCTCACATCCCTCACTGTAACAGTGTCTGAGATCCACATCCCTCACTGTAACAGTGTCTGATATCCACATCCCTCACTGTAACAGTGTCTGATATAGCTCACATCCCTCACTGTAACAGTGTCTGATACCCACCTCCCTCACTGTAACAGTGTCTGATACCCACCTCCCTCACTGTAACAGTGTCTGATATCCACCTCCCTCACTGTAACAGTCTGATATCCACGTCCCTCACTGTAACAGTCTCTGACACCCACGTTCCTCACTGTCTCTGTGTCTGATATCCACGTCCCTCACTGTAACAGTGTCTGATATCCACGTCCCTCACTGTAACAGTGTCTGATATCCACGTCCCTCACTGTAACAGTGTCTGATACCCACGTCTCTCACTGTAACAGGGCCTGATAACCACGTCCCTCACAGTAACAATGTCTGATATCCACATCCCTCACTGTAAGTGACTGATATCCACGTCCCTCACTGTAACAGTGTCCGATATCCACATCCCTCAATGTAACAGTGTCTGATATCCACATCCCTCACTGTAACAGTGTCTAATGTAGCTCACAATCCTCACTGTAACAGTGTCTGATATCCACATCCCTCATTGTAACAGTGTCTGACATAGATCACACCCCTCACTGTAACAGTGTCTGATGTAGCTCACATCTCTCACCGTAACAGTGTCTGATATCCACGTCACGCACCGCAACAGTGTCTGATATCCACGTCCCTCACTGTAACAGTGTCTGATATAGCTCACATCCCTCACTGTAACAGTGTCTGATACCCACGTCCCTCACTGCAACAGTGTCTGATATCCACGTCCCTCACTGTAACAGTGTCTGATATCCACGTCCCTCACCGTAACAGTGTCTGATATCCACATCACTCACTGTAATAATGTCCGATATCCACCTCCCTCACTGTAACAGTGTCTGATATCCACGTCAATCACTGTAACAGTGTCTGATATAGCTCACATCCCTCACTGTAACAGTGTCTGATATCCACATCTCTCACTGTAACAGTGTCAGATATCCACATCCCTCACTGGAACAGTGTCTGATTTAGCTCACATCCCTCACTGTAACAGTGTCCGATATAGCTCACATCCCTCACTGTAACAGTGTCTGATATCCACGTCCCTCACTGTTACAGTGTCTGATACCCACGTCCCTCACTGTAACCGTGTCTGACATCCACATCCCTCACTGTAACAGTGTCTGATATAGCTCACATCCCTTACTGTAACAGCATCTGATATCCACGTCCCTCACTGTAAAAGTGTCTGATATAGATCACATCCCTCACTGTAACAGTGTCTGAGATCCACATCCCTCACTGTAACAGTGTCTGATATAGCTCACATACCTCACTGTAACAGTGTCTGATACAGCTCACATCCCTCACTATAACAGTGTCTGATACCCATGTCCCTCACTGTAACAGTGTCTGATATCCACGTCCCTCACTGTAACAGTGTCTGATATCCACGTCCCTCACTGTAACACTGTCTGATATCCAAGTCCCTCACTGTAACAGTGTCTGATATAGCTCACATCCCTCACTGTAACAGTGTCTAATATCCACATCCCTCACTGTAACAGTGGCTGATATCCACATCCCTCACTGTAACAGTGTCTGATATAGCTCACATCCCTCACTGTAAGTGTCTGAGATCCACATCCCTCACTGTAACAGTGTCTGATATAGCTCACATCCCTCACTGTAACAGTGTCTGATATAGCTCACATCCTTCACTGTAACAGTGTCTGATGTCCACATCCCTCACTGTAACAGTGTCTGATACCGACGTCCCTCACTGTAACAGTGTCTGATATCCATATCCCTCACTGTAACAGTGTCTGATATAGCTCACATCCCTCACTGTAACAGTGTCTGATATCCACTTCCCTTACTGTTACAGTGTCTGATATAGATCACATCCCTCAATGTAACAGTGTCTGATATCCACGTCCCTCACTGTAACAGTGTCTGATATCCACATCCCTCACTGTAACAGTGTCTGATATCCACATCCCTCACTGTAACAGTGTCTGATATAGCTCACATCCCTTACTGTAACAGTGTCTGAGATCCACATCCCTCACTGTAACAGTGTCTGATATCCACATCCCTCACTGTAACAATGTCTGATATAGCTCACATCCCTCACTGTAACAGTGTCTGAGATCCACATCCCTCACTGTAACAGTGTCTGATATAGCTCACATCCCTCACTGTAACAGTGTCTGATATAGCTCACATCCCTCAGTGTAACAGTGTCTGATATCCACGTCCCTCACTGTAACAGTGTCTGATACCCACGTCCCTCACTGTAACAGTGTCTGATATCCACCTCCCTCACTGTAACAGTGTCTGATATAGCTCACATCCCTCACTGTAACAGTGTCTGATATCCACGTCCCTCACTGTAACAGTGTCTGATATCGATCACATCCCTCACTGTAACAGTGTCTGATACCCACATCCCTCACTGTAACACTGTCTGATACCCACCTCCGCCACTGTAACAGTGTCTGATATCCACCTCCCTCACTGTAACAGTGTCTGATATCCACTTCCCTCACTGTAACAGTCTGATATCCACGTCCCTCACTGTAACAGTGTCTGATACCCACGTTCCTCACTGTAACTGTGTCTGATACCCACGTCCTTCACTGTAACAGTGTCTGATATCCACGTCCCTCAGTGTAACAGTGTCTGATATCCACGTCCCTCACTGTAACAGTGTCTGATATCCACGCCCCTCACTGTAACAGTGTCTGATATAGCTCACATCCCTCACTGTAACAGTGTCCGATACCCACGTCCCTCACTGTATCAGTGTCTGATATCCACGTCCCTCACTGTAACAGTTTCTGATATAGCTCACATCCCTGACTGCAACAGTGTCTGATATCCACATCTCTCACTGTAACAGTGTCTGATATAGCTCACATCCTTCACTGTAACAGTGTCTGATATCCACGTCCCTCACTGCAACAGTGTCTGATATCCACTTCCCTCACTGTAACAGGGTCTGATATCCACATCCCTCACTGTAACAGTCTGATATCAACGTCCCTCACTGTAACAGTGTCTGATATAGCTCACATCCCTCACTGTAACAGTGTACGATACCCATGTCCCTCACTGTAACAGTGTCTGATACCCACGTCCCTCACTGTAACAGTGTCTGATAACCACGTCCCTCAATGTAACAGTGTCTGATATCCACGTCCCTCACTGTAACAGTGTCTGATATAGCTCACATCCCTCACTGCAACAGTGTACGATACCCATGTCCCTCACTGTAACAGTGTCTGAATTCCACATCCCTCACTGTAACAGTGTCTGATATCCACATCCCTCACTGTAACAGTATCTAATATAGCTCACATCCCTCACTGTAACAGTGTCTGAGATCCACATCTCTGACTGTAACAGTGTCTGCTATAGCTAACATCCCTCACTGTAACAGTGTCTGATATAGCTCACATCCCTCACTGTAACAGTGTCTGATATCCACGTCCCTCACTGTAACAGTGTCTGATACCCACGTCCCTCACTGTAACAGTGTCTGATATCCACATCCCTCATTGTAACAGTGTCTGATATCCACGTCCCTCACTGTAACAGTGTCTGATATAGATCACATCCCTCACTGTAACAGTGTCTGATACCCACATCCCTCACTGTAACAGTGTCTGATACCCACCTCCCTCACTGTAACAGTGTCTGATATCCACCTCCCTCACTGTAAGTGTCTGATATCCACATCCCTCATTGTAACAGTCTGATATCCACGTCCCTCACTGTAACAGTGTCTGATATCCACATCCCTCACTGTAACAGTGTCTGATATAGCTCACATCCCTCACTGTAACTGTGTCTGATATCCACATCCCTCACTATAACAGTGTCTGATATCCACATCCCTCACTGTAACAGTGTCTGATACCCACGTCCCTCACTGTAATAGTGTCTGATATCCACATCCCTCACTGTAACAGTGTCTGATATAGCTCACATCCCTCACTGTAATAGTGTCTGATATCCACATCCCTCACTGTAACAGTGTCTGATATAGATCACATCTCTCACTGTAACAGTGTCTGATATAGCTCACATCTCTCACTGTAACAGTGTCTGATATCCACATCCCTCACTGTAACAGTGTCTGATATCCACATCCCTCACTGTAACAGTGTCTGATATAGCTCACATCCCTCACTGTAACAGTGTCTGAGATCCACATCCCTCACTGTAACAGTGTCTGATATAGCTCACATCCCTCACTGTAACAGTGTGATATCCACGTCCCTCACTGTAACAGTGTCTGATACCCACGTCCCTCACTGTAACAGTGTCTGATATCCACATCCCTCACTGTAACAGTGTCTGATATAGCTCACATCCCTCACTGTAACAGTGTCTGAGATCCACATCCCTCACTGTAACAGTGTCTGATACCCACCTCCCTCACTGTAACAGTGTCTGATATCCACGTCCCTCACTGTAACAGTGTCTGATATAGATCACATCCCTCACTGTAACAGTGCCTGATATCCACGTCCCTCACTGTAACGGTGTCTGATATCCACGTCCCTCACTGTAACAGTGTCTGATATAGCTCACATCCCTAACTGTAACTGTGTCAGATATCCACATCCCTCACTATAACAGTGTCTGATATCCACATCCCTCACTGTAACAGTGTCTGATACCCACATCCCTCACTATAACAGTGTCTGATATCCACATCCCTCACTGTAACAGTGTCTGATATAGCTCACATCCCTCACCGTAACAGTGTCTGATATCCACGTCCCTCACTGTAACAGTGTCTGATATAGATCACATCCCTCACTGTAACAGTGTCTGATATAGCTCACATCCCTCACTGTAACAGTGTCTGAGATCCACATCCCTCACTGTAACAGTGTCTGATACCCACCTCCCTCACAGTAACAGTGTCTGATATCCACGTCCCTCACTGTAACAGTGTCTGATATAGATCACATCCCTCACTGTAACAGTGCCTGATATCCACGTCCCTCACTGTAACGGTGTCTGATATAGCACACATCTCTCACTGTAACAGTGTCTGATATCCACATCCCTCACTGTAACAGTGTCTGATATCCACGTCCCTCACTGTAACAGTGTCTGATATAGCTCACATCCCTAACTGTAACTGTGTCAGATATCCACATCCCTCACTATAACAGTGTCTGATATCCACATCCCTCACTGTAACAGTGTCTGATACCCACATCCCTCACTATAACAGTGTCTGATATCCACATCCCTCACTGTAACAGTGTCTGATATAGCTCACATCCCTCACCGTAACAGTGTCTGATATCCACGTCCCTCACTGTAACAGTGTCTGATATAGATCACATCCCTCACTGTAACAGTGTCTGATATAGCACACATCTCTCACTGTAACAGTGTCTGATATCCACATCCCTCACTGTAACAGTGTCTGATATCCACATCCCTCACTGTAACAGTGTCTGATATAGCTCACATCCCTCACTGTAACAGTGTCTGATACCCACCTCCCTCACTGTAACAGTGTCTGATATCCACCTCCCTCACTGTAAGTGTCTGATATCCACATCCCTCACTGTAACAGTCTGATATCCACATCCCTCACTGTAACAGTGTCTGAGATCCACATCCCTCACTGTAACAGTGTCTGATATAGCTCACATCCCTCACTGTAACAGTGTCTGATATCCACGTCCCTCACTGTAACAGTGTCTGATACCCACGTCCCTCACTGTAACAGTGTCTGATATCTACATCCCTCACTGTAACAGTGTCTGATATAGCTCACATCCCTCACTGTAACAGTGTCTGAGATCCACATCCCTCACTGTAACAGTGTCTGATATAGCTCACATCCCTCACTGTAACAGTATCTGATATCCATGTCCCTCACTGTAACAGTGTCTGATACCCACGTCCCTCACTGTAACAGTGTCTGATATCCACATCCCTCACTGTAACAGTGTCTGATATAGCTCACATCCCTCACTGTAACAGTGTCTGATATCCACGTCCCTCATTGTAACAGTGTCTGATATAGATCACATCTCTCAGTGTAACAGTGTCTGATATCCACTTCCCTCACTGTAACAGTGTCTGATATCCACATCCCTCACTGTAACAGTGTCTGATATCCACATCCCTCACTGTAACATTGTCTGATATAGCTCACATCCCTCACTGTAACAGTGTCTGAGATCCACATCCCTCACTGTAACAGTGTCTGATATCCACATCCCTCACTGTAACAGTGTCTGATATAGCTCACATCCCTCACTGAAACAGTGTCCGATACCCATGTCCCTCACTGTAACAGTGTCTGATACACACGTCTCTCAATGTAACAGTGTCTGATACCCACGTCCCTCACTATAACAATGTCTGATATCCACATCCCTCACTGTAAGTGTCTGATATCCACGTCCCTCACTGTAACAGTGTCCGATATCCACATCCCTCAATGTAACAGTGTCTGATATCCACATCCCTCACTGTAACAGTGTCTAATATAGCTCACAGTCCTCACTGTAACAGTGTCTGATATCCACATCCCTCATTGTAACAGTGTCTGATATAGATCACATCCCTCACTGTAACAGTGTCTGATATAGCTCACATCCCTCACCATAACAGTGTCTGATATGCACGTCACGCACCGCAACAGTGTCTGATATCCACGTCCCTCACTGTAACAGTGTCTGCTATAGCTAACATCCCTCACTGTAATAGTGTCTGATATAGCTCACATCCCTCACTGTAACAGTGTCTGATATCCACGTCCCTCACTGTAACAGTGTCTGATATCCACGTCCCTCACTGTAACAGTGTCTGATATCCACATCCCTCACTGTAACAGTGTCTGATACCCACATCCCTCACTGTAACAGTGTCTGATACCCACCTCCCTCACTGTAACAGTGTCTGATATCCACATCCCTCACTGTAACAGTCTGATATCCACGTCCCTCACTGTAACAGTGTCTGATATCCACGTCCCTCACTGTAACAGTGTCTGATATAGCTCACATCCCTCACTGTAACTGTGTCTGATATCCACATCCCTCACTATTAGAGTCTCTGATATCCACATCCCTCACTGTAACAGTGTCTGATACCCACGTCCCTCACTGTAACAGTGTCTGATATAGCTCACATCTCTCACTGTAACAGTGTCTGATATCCACATCCCTTACTGTAACAGTGTCTGATATCCACATCCCTCACTGTAACAGTGTCTGATATAGCTCACATCCCTCACTGTAACAGTGTCTGAGATCCACATCCCTCACTGTAACAGTGTCTGATATAGCTCACATCCCTCACTGTAACAGTGTCTGATATCCACGTCCCTCACTGTAACAGTGTCTGATACCCACGTCCCTCACTGAAACAGTGTCTGATATCTACATCCCTCACTGTAACAGTGTCTGATATAGCTCACATCCCTCACTGTAACAGTGTCTGAGATCCACATCCCTCACTGTAACAGTGTCTGATATAGCTCACATCCCTCACTGTAACAGTATCTGATATCCATGTCCCTCACTGTAACAGTGTCTGATACCCACGTCCCTCACTGTAACAGTGTCTGATATCCACATCCCTCACTGTAACAGTGTCTGATATAGCTCACATCCCTCACTGTAACAGTGTCTGATATCCACGTCCCTCACTGTAACAGTGTCTGATATAGATCACATCTCTCAGTGTAACAGTGTCTGATATCCACGTCCCTCACTGTAACAGTGTCTGATATCCACATCCCTCACTGTAACAGTGTCTGATATCCACATCCCTCACTGTAACATTGTCTGATATAGCTCACATCCCTCACTGTAACAGTGTCTGAGATCCACATCCCTCACTGTAACAGTGTCTGATATCCACATCCCTCACTGTAACAGTGTCTGATATAGCTCACATCCCTCACTGTAACAGTGTCTGATACCCACCTCCCTCACTGTAACAGTGTCTGATACCCACCTCCCTCACTGTAACAGTGTCTGATATCCACCTCCCTCACTGTAACAGTCTGATATCCACGTCCCTCACTGTAACAGTCTCTGACACCCACGTTCCTCACTGTCTCTGTGTCCTGATATCCACGTCCCCTCACTGTAACAGTGTCTGATATCCACGTCCCTCACTGTAACAGTGTCTGATACCCACGTCTCTCACTGTAACAGGGCCTGATACCCACGTCCCTCACAGTAACAATGTCTGATATCCACATCCCTCACTGTAAGTGACTGATATCCACGTCCCTCACTGTAACAGTGTCCGATATCCACATCCCTCAATGTAACAGTGTCTGATATCCACATCCCTCACTGTAACAGTGTCTAATGTAGCTCACAATCCTCACTGTAACAGTGTCTGATATCCACATCCCTCATTGTAACAGTGTCTGACATAGATCACACCCCTCACTGTAACAGTGTCTGATATAGCTCACATCTCTCACCGTAACAGTGTCTGATATCCACGTCACGCACCGCAACAGTGTCTGATATCCACGTCCCTCACTGTAACAGTGTCTGATATAGCTCACATCCCTCACTGTAACAGTGTCTGATACCCACGTCCCTCACTGCAACAGTGTCTGATATCCACGTCCCTCACTGTAACAGTGTCTGATATCCACGTCCCTCACCGTAACAGTGTCTGATATCCACATCACTCACTGTAATAATGTCCGATATCCACCTCCCTCACTGTAACAGTGTCTGATATCCACGTCAATCACTGTAACAGTGTCTGATATAGCTCACATCCCTCACTGTAACAGTGTCTGATATCCACATCTCTCACTGTAACAGTGTCAGATATCCACATCCCTCACTGGAACAGTGTCTGATTTAGCTCACATCCCTCACTGTAACAGTGTCCGATATAGCTCACATCCCTCACTGTAACAGTGTCTGATATCCACGTCCCTCACTGTTACAGTGTCTGATACCCACGTCCCTCACTGTAACCGTGTCTGACATCCACATCCCTCACTGTAACAGTGTCTGATATAGCTCACATCCCTTACTGTAACAGCATCTGATATCCACGTCCCTCACTGTAACAGTGTCTGATATAGATCACATCCCTCACTGTAACAGTGTCTGAGATCCACATCCCTCACTGTAACAGTGTCTGATATAGCTCACATACCTCACTGTAACAGTGTCTGATACAGCTCACATCCCTCACTATAACAGTGTCTGATACCCATGTCCCTCACTGTAACAGTGTCTGATATCCACGTCCCTCACTGTAACAGTGTCTGATATCCACGTCCCTCACTGTAACACTGTCTGATATCCAAGTCCCTCACTGTAACAGTGTCTGATATAGCTCACATCCCTCACTGTAACAGTGTCTAATATCCACATCCCTCACTGTAACAGTGGCTGATATCCACATCCCTCACTGTAACAGTGTCTGATATAGCTCACATCCCTCACTGTAAGTGTCTGAGATCCACATCCTCACTGTAACAGTGTCTGATATAGCTCACATCCCTCACTGTAACAGTGTCTGATATAGCTCACATCCTTCACTGTAACAGTGTCTGATGTCCACATCCCTCACTGTAACAGTGTCTGATACCGACGTCCCTCACTGTAACAGTGTCTGATATCCACATCCCTCACTGTAACAGTGTCTGATATAGCTCACATCCCTCACTGTAACAGTGTCTGATATCCACTTCCCTTACTGTTACAGTGTCTGATATAGATCACATCCCTCAATGTAACAGTGTCTGATATCCACGTCCCTCACTGTAACAGTGTCTGATATCCACATCCCTCACTGTAACAGTGTCTGATATCCACATCCCTCACTGTAACAGTGTCTGATATAGCTCACATCCCTTACTGTAACAGTGTCTGAGATCCACATCCCTCACTGTAACAGTGTCTGATATCCACATCCCTCACTGTAACAATGTCTGATATAGCTCACATCCCTCACTGTAACAGTGTCTGAGATCCACATCCCTCACTGTAACAGTGTCTGATATAGCTCACATCCCTCACTGTAACAGTGTCTGATATAGCTCACATCCCTCAGTGTAACAGTGTCTGATATCCACGTCCCTCACTGTAACAGTGTCTGATACCCACGTCCCTCACTGTAACAGTGTCTGATATCCACCTCCCTCACTGTAACAGTGTCTGATATAGCTCACATCCCTCACTGTAACAATGTCTGATATCCACGTCCCTCACTGTAACAGTGTCTGATATCGATCACATCCCTCACTGTAACAGTGTCTGATACCCACATCCCTCACTGTAACACTGTCTGATACCCACCTCCGTCACTGTAACAGTGTCTGATATCCACCTCCCTCACTGTAACAGTGTCTGATATCCACTTCCCTCACTGTAACAGTCTGATATCCACGTCCCTCACTGTAACAGTGTCTGATACCCACGTTCCTCACTGTAACTGTGTCTGATACCCACGTCCTTCACTGTAACAGTGTCTGATATCCACGTCCCTCAGTGTAACAGTGTCTGATATCCACGTCCCTCACTGTAACAGTGTCTGATATCCACGCCCCTCACTGTAACAGTGTCTGATATAGCTCACATCCCTCACTGTAACAGTGTCCGATACCCACGTCCCTCACTGTATCAGTGTCTGATATCCACGTCCCTCACTGTAAAAGTGTCTGATATAGATCACATCCCTCACTGTAACAGTGTCTGAGATCCACATCCCTCACTGTAACAGTGTCTGATATAGCTCACATACCTCACTGTAACAGTGTCTGATACAGCTCACATCCCTCACTATAACAGTGTCTGATACCCATGTCCCTCACTGTAACAGTGTCTGATATCCACGTCCCTCACTGTAACAGTGTCTGATATCCACGTCCCTCACTGTAACACTGTCTGATATCCAAGTCCCTCACTGTAACAGTGTCTGATATAGCTCACATCCCTCACTGTAACAGTGTCTAATATCCACATCCCTCACTGTAACAGTGGCTGATATCCACATCCCTCACTGTAACAGTGTCTGATATAGCTCACATCCCTCACTGTAAGTGTCTGAGATCCACATCCCTCACTGTAACAGTGTCTGATATAGCTCACATCCCTCACTGTAACAGTGTCTGATATAGCTCACATCCTTCACTGTAACAGTGTCTGATGTCCACATCCCTCACTGTAACAGTGTCTGATACCGACGTCCCTCACTGTAACAGTGTCTGATATCCACATCCCTCACTGTAACAGTGTCTGATATAGCTCACATCCCTCACTGTAACAGTGTCTGATATCCACTTCCCTTACTGTTACAGTGTCTGATATAGATCACATCCCTCAATGTAACAGTGTCTGATATCCACGTCCCTCACTGTAACAGTGTCTGATATCCACATCCCTCACTGTAACAGTGTCTGATATCCACATCCCTCACTGTAACAGTGTCTGATATAGCTCACATCCCTTACTGTAACAGTGTCTGAGATCCACATCCCTCACTGTAACAGTGTCTGATATCCACATCCCTCACTGTAACAATGTCTGATATAGCTCACATCCCTCACTGTAACAGTGTCTGAGATCCACATCCCTCACTGTAACAGTGTCTGATATAGCTCACATCCCTCACTGTAACAGTGTCTGATATAGCTCACATCCCTCAGTGTAACAGTGTCTGATATCCACGTCCCTCACTGTAACAGTGTCTGATACCCACGTCCCTCACTGTAACAGTGTCTGATATCCACCTCCCTCACTGTAACAGTGTCTGATATAGCTCACATCCCTCACTGTAACAGTGTCTGATATCCACGTCCCTCACTGTAACAGTGTCTGATATCGATCACATCCCTCACTGTAACAGTGTCTGATACCCACATCCCTCACTGTAACACTGTCTGATACCCACCTCCGTCACTGTAACAGTGTCTGATATCCACATCCCTCACTGTAACAATGTCTGATATAGCTCACATCCCTCACTGTAACAGTGTCTGAGATCCACATCCCTCACTGTAACAGTGTCTGATATAGCTCACATCCCTCACTGTAACAGTGTCTGATATAGCTCACATCCCTCAGTGTAACAGTGTCTGATATCCACGTCCCTCACTGTAACAGTGTCTGATACCCACGTCCCTCACTGTAACAGTGTCTGATATCCACCTCCCTCACTGTAACAGTGTCTGATATAGCTCACATCCCTCACTGTAACAATGTCTGATATCCACGTCCCTCACTGTAACAGTGTCTGATATCGATCACATCCCTCACTGTAACAGTGTCTGATACCCACATCCCTCACTGTAACACTGTCTGATACCCACCTCCGTCACTGTAACAGTGTCTGATATCCACCTCCCTCACTGTAACAGTGTCTGATATCCACTTCCCTCACTGTAACAGTCTGATATCCACGTCCCTCACTGTAACAGTGTCTGATACCCACGTTCCTCACTGTAACTGTGTCTGATACCCACGTCCTTCACTGTAACAGTGTCTGATATCCACGTCCCTCAGTGTAACAGTGTCTGATATCCACGTCCCTCACTGTAACAGTGTCTGATATCCACGCCCCTCACTGTAACAGTGTCTGATATAGCTCACATCCCTCACTGTAACAGTGTCCGATACCCACGTCCCTCACTGTATCAGTGTCTGATATCCACGTCCCTCACTGTAACAGTTTCTGATATAGCTCACATCCCTGACTGCAACAGTGTCTGATATCCACATCTCTCACTGTAACAGTGTCTGATATAGCTCACATCCTTCACTGTAACAGTGTCTGATATCCACGTCCCTCACTGCAACAGTGTCTGATATCCACTTCCCTCACTGTAACAGGGTCTGATATCCACATCCCTCACTGTAACAGTCTGATATCAACGTCCCTCACTGTAACAGTGTCTGATATAGCTCACATCCCTCACTGTAACAGTGTACGATACCCATGTCCCTCACTGTAACAGTGTCTGATACCCACGTCCCTCACTGTAACAGTGTCTGATAACCACGTCCCTCAATGTAACAGTGTCTGATATCCACGTCCCTCACTGTAACAGTGTCTGATATAGCTCACATCCCTCACTGCAACAGTGTACGATACCCATGTCCCTCACTGTAACAGTGTCTGAATTCCACATCCCTCACTGTAACAGTGTCTGATATCCACATCCCTCACTGTAACAGTATCTAATATAGCTCACATCCCTGACTGTAACAGTGTCTGAGATCCACATCCCTGACTGTAACAGTGTCTGCTATAGCTAACATCCCTCACTGTAACAGTGTCTGATATAGCTCACATCCCTCACTGTAACAGTGTCTGATATCCACGTCCCTCACTGTAACAGTGTCTGATACCCACGTCCCTCACTGTAACAGTGTCTGATATCCACATCCCTCATTGTAACAGTGTCTGATATCCACGTCCCTCACTGTAACAGTGTCTGATATAGATCACATCCCTCACTGTAACAGTGTCTGATACCCACATCCCTCACTGTAACAGTGTCTGATACCCACGTCCCTCACTGTAACAGTGTCTGATATCCACATCCCTCACTGTAACAGTGTCTGATATAGCTCACATCCCTCACTGTAACAGTGTCTGATATCCACGTCCCTCACTGTAACAGTGTCTGATATAGATCACATCTCTCAGTGTAACAGTGTCTGATATCCACGTCCCTCACTGTAACAGTGTCTGACATCCACATCCCTCACTGTAACAGTGTCTGATATCCACATCCCTCACTGTAACATTGTCTGATATAGCTCACATCCCTCACTGTAACAGTGTCTGAGATCCACATCCCTCACTGTAACAGTGTCTGATATCCACAGCCCTCACTGTAACAGTGTCTGATATAGCTCACATCCCTCACTGTAACAGTGTCTGATACCCACCTCCCTCACTGTAACAGTGTCTGATACCCACCTCCCTCACTGTAACAGTGTCTGATATCCACCTCCCTCACTGTAACAGTCTGATATCCACGTCCCTCACTGTAACAGTCTCTGACACCCACGTTCCTCACTGTCTCTGTGTCTGATATCCACGTCCCTCACTGTAACAGTGTCTGATATCCACGTCCCTCACTGTAACAGTGTCTGATATCCACGTCCCTCACTGTAACAGTGTCTGATACCCACGTCTCTCACTGTAACAGGGCCTGATAACCACGTCCCTCACAGTAACAATGTCTGATATCCACATCCCTCACTGTAAGTGACTGATATCCACGTCCCTCACTGTAACAGTGTCCGATATCCACATCCCTCAATGTAACAGTGTCTGATATCCACATCCCTCACTGTAACAGTGTCTAATGTAGCTCACAATCCTCACTGTAACAGTGTCTGATATCCACATCCCTCATTGTAACAGTGTCTGACATAGATCACACCCCTCACTGTAACAGTGTCTGATGTAGCTCACATCTCTCACCGTAACAGTGTCTGATATCCACGTCACGCACCGCAACAGTGTCTGATATCCACGTCCCTCACTGTAACAGTGTCTGATATAGCTCACATCCCTCACTGTAACAGTGTCTGATACCCACGTCCCTCACTGCAACAGTGTCTGATATCCACGTCCCTCACTGTAACAGTGTCTGATATCCACGTCCCTCACCGTAACAGTGTCTGATATCCACATCACTCACTGTAATAATGTCCGATATCCACCTCCCTCACTGTAACAGTGTCTGATATCCACGTCAATCACTGTAACAGTGTCTGATATAGCTCACATCCCTCACTGTAACAGTGTCTGATATCCACATCTCTCACTGTAACAGTGTCAGATATCCACATCCCTCACTGGAACAGTGTCTGATTTAGCTCACATCCCTCACTGTAACAGTGTCCGATATAGCTCACATCCCTCACTGTAACAGTGTCTGATATCCACGTCCCTCACTGTTACAGTGTCTGATACCCACGTCCCTCACTGTAACCGTGTCTGACATCCACATCCCTCACTGTAACAGTGTCTGATATAGCTCACATCCCTTACTGTAACAGCATCTGATATCCACGTCCCTCACTGTAAAAGTGTCTGATATAGATCACATCCCTCACTGTAACAGTGTCTGAGATCCACATCCCTCACTGTAACAGTGTCTGATATAGCTCACATACCTCACTGTAACAGTGTCTGATACAGCTCACATCCCTCACTATAACAGTGTCTGATACCCATGTCCCTCACTGTAACAGTGTCTGATATCCACGTCCCTCACTGTAACAGTGTCTGATATCCACGTCCCTCACTGTAACACTGTCTGATATCCAAGTCCCTCACTGTAACAGTGTCTGATATAGCTCACATCCCTCACTGTAACAGTGTCTAATATCCACATCCCTCACTGTAACAGTGGCTGATATCCACATCCCTCACTGTAACAGTGTCTGATATAGCTCACATCCCTCACTGTAAGTGTCTGAGATCCACATCCCTCACTGTAACAGTGTCTGATATAGCTCACATCCCTCACTGTAACAGTGTCTGATATAGCTCACATCCTTCACTGTAACAGTGTCTGATGTCCACATCCCTCACTGTAACAGTGTCTGATACCGACGTCCCTCACTGTAACAGTGTCTGATATCCACATCCCTCACTGTAACAGTGTCTGATATAGCTCACATCCCTCACTGTAACAGTGTCTGATATCCACTTCCCTTACTGTTACAGTGTCTGATATAGATCACATCCCTCAATGTAACAGTGTCTGATATCCACGTCCCTCACTGTAACAGTGTCTGATATCCACATCCCTCACTGTAACAGTGTCTGATATCCACATCCCTCACTGTAACAGTGTCTGATATAGCTCACATCCCTTACTGTAACAGTGTCTGAGATCCACATCCCTCACTGTAACAGTGTCTGATATCCACATCCCTCACTGTAACAATGTCTGATATAGCTCACATCCCTCACTGTAACAGTGTCTGAGATCCACATCCCTCACTGTAACAGTGTCTGATATAGCTCACATCCCTCACTGTAACAGTGTCTGATATAGCTCACATCCCTCAGTGTAACAGTGTCTGATATCCACGTCCCTCACTGTAACAGTGTCTGATACCCACGTCCCTCACTGTAACAGTGTCTGATATCCACCTCCCTCACTGTAACAGTGTCTGATATAGCTCACATCCCTCACTGTAACAGTGTCTGATATCCACGTCCCTCACTGTAACAGTGTCTGATATCGATCACATCCCTCACTGTAACAGTGTCTGATACCCACATCCCTCACTGTAACACTGTCTGATACCCACCTCCGTCACTGTAACAGTGTCTGATATCTACCTCCCTCACTGTAACAGTGTCTGATATCCACTTCCCTCACTGTAACAGTCTGATATCCACGTCCCTCACTGTAACAGTGTCTGATACCCACGTTCCTCACTGTAACTGTGTCTGATACCCACGTCCTTCACTGTAACAGTGTCTGATATCCACGTCCCTCAGTGTAACAGTGTCTGATATCCACGTCCCTCACTGTAACAGTGTCTGATATCCACGCCCCTCACTGTAACAGTGTCTGATATAGCTCACATCCCTCACTGTAACAGTGTCCGATACCCACGTCCCTCACTGTATCAGTGTCTGATATCCACGTCCCTCACTGTAACAGTTTCTGATATAGCTCACATCCCTGACTGCAACAGTGTCTGATATCCACATCTCTCACTGTAACAGTGTCTGATATAGCTCACATCCTTCACTGTAACAGTGTCTGATATCCACGTCCCTCACTGCAACAGTGTCTGATATCCACTTCCCTCACTGTAACAGGGTCTGATATCCACATCCCTCACTGTAACAGTCTGATATCAACGTCCCTCACTGTAACAGTGTCTGATATAGCTCACATCCCTCACTGTAACAGTGTACGATACCCATGTCCCTCACTGTAACAGTGTCTGATACCCACGTCCCTCACTGTAACAGTGTCTGATAACCACGTCCCTCAATGTAACAGTGTCTGATATCCACGTCCCTCACTGTAACAGTGTCTGATATAGCTCACATCCCTCACTGCAACAGTGTACGATACCCATGTCCCTCACTGTAACAGTGTCTGAATTCCACATCCCTCACTGTAACAGTGTCTGATATCCACATCCCTCACTGTAACAGTATCTAATATAGCTCACATCCCTCACTGTAACAGTGTCTGAGATCCACATCCCTGACTGTAACAGTGTCTGCTATAGCTAACATCCCTCACTGTAACAGTGTCTGATATAGCTCACATCCCTCACTGTAACAGTGTCTGATATCCACGTCCCTCACTGTAACAGTGTCTGATACCCACGTCCCTCACTGTAACAGTGTCTGATATCCACATCCCTCATTGTAACAGTGTCTGATATCCACGTCCCTCACTGTAACAGTGTCTGATATAGATCACATCCCTCACTGTAACAGTGTCTGATACCCACATCCCTCACTGTAACAGTGTCTGATACCCACCTCCCTCACTGTAACAGTGTCTGATATCCACCTCCCTCACTGTAAGTGTCTGATATCCACATCCCTCATTGTAACAGTCTGATATCCACGTCCCTCACTGTAACAGTGTCTGATATCCACATCCCTCACTGTAACAGTGTCTGATATAGCTCACATCCCTCACTGTAACTGTGTCTGATATCCACATCCCTCACTATAACAGTGTCTGATATCCACATCCCTCACTGTAACAGTGTCTGATACCCACGTCCCTCACTGTAATAGTGTCTGATATCCACATCCCTCACTGTAACAGTGTCTGATATAGCTCACATCCCTCACTGTAATAGTGTCTGATATCCACATCCCTCACTGTAACAGTGTCTGATATAGATCACATCTCTCACTGTAACAGTGTCTGATATAGCTCACATCTCTCACTGTAACAGTGTCTGATATCCACATCCCTCACTGTAACAGTGTCTGATATCCACATCCCTCACTGTAACAGTGTCTGATATAGCTCACATCCCTCACTGTAACAGTGTCTGAGATCCACATCCCTCACTGTAACAGTGTCTGATATAGCTCACATCCCTCACTGTAACAGTGTGATATCCACGTCCCTCACTGTAACAGTGTCTGATACCCACGTCCCTCACTGTAACAGTGTCTGATATCCACATCCCTCACTGTAACAGTGTCTGATATAGCTCACATCCCTCACTGTAACAGTGTCTGAGATCCACATCCCTCACTGTAACAGTGTCTGATATCCACGTCCCTCACTGTAACGGTGTCTGATATAGCACACATCTCTCACTGTAACAGTGTCTGATATCCACATCCCTCACTGTAACAGTGTCTGATATCCACGTCCCTCACTGTAACAGTGTCTGATATAGCTCACATCCCTCACTGTAACAGTGTCTGAGATCCACATCCCTCACTGTAACAGTGCCTGATATCCACGTCCCTCACTGTAACGGTGTCTGATATAGCACACATCTCTCACTGTAACAGTGTCTGATATCCACATCCCTCACTGTAACAGTGTCTGATATCCACGTCCCTCACTGTAACAGTGTCTGATATAGCTCACATCCCTAACTGTAACTGTGTCAGATATCCACATCCCTCACTATAACAGTGTCTGATATCCACATCCCTCACTGTAACAGTGTCTGATACCCACATCCCTCACTATAACAGTGTCTGATATCCACATCCCTCACTGTAACAGTGTCTGATATAGCTCACATCCCTCACCGTAACAGTGTCTGATATCCACGTCCCTCACTGTAACAGTGTCTGATATAGATCACATCCCTCACTGTAACAGTGTCTGATATAGCACACATCTCTCACTGTAACAGTGTCTGATATCCACATCCCTCACTGTAACAGTGTCTGATATCCACATCCCTCACTGTAACAGTGTCTGATATAGCTCACATCCCTCACTGTAACAGTGTCTGATACCCACCTCCCTCACTGTAACAGTGTCTGATATCCACCTCCCTCACTGTAAGTGTCTGATATCCACATCCCTCACTGTAACAGTCTGATATCCACATCCCTCACTGTAACAGTGTCTGAGATCCACATCCCTCACTGTAACAGTGTCTGATATAGCTCACATCCCTCACTGTAACAGTGTCTGATACCCACATCCCTCACTGTAACAGTGTCTGATACCCACCTCCCTCACTGTAACAGTGTCTGATATCCACCTCCCTCACTGTAAGTGTCTGATATCCACATCCCTCATTGTAACAGTCTGATATCCACGTCCCTCACTGTAACAGTGTCTGATATCCACATCCCTCACTGTAACAGTGTCTGATATAGCTCACATCCCTCACTGTAACTGTGTCTGATATCCACATCCCTCACTATAACAGTGTCTGATATCCACATCCCTCACTGTAACAGTGTCTGATACCCACGTCCCTCACTGTAATAGTGTCTGATATCCACATCCCTCACTGTAACAGTGTCTGATATAGCTCACATCCCTCACTGTAATAGTGTCTGATATCCACATCCCTCACTGTAACAGTGTCTGATATAGATCACATCTCTCACTGTAACAGTGTCTGATATAGCTCACATCTCTCACTGTAACAGTGTCTGATATCCACATCCCTCACTGTAACAGTGTCTGATATCCACATCCCTCACTGTAACAGTGTCTGATATAGCTCACATCCCTCACTGTAACAGTGTCTGAGATCCACATCCCTCACTGTAACAGTGTCTGATATAGCTCACATCCCTCACTGTAACAGTGTGATATCCACGTCCCTCACTGTAACAGTGTCTGATACCCACGTCCCTCACTGTAACAGTGTCTGATATCCACATCCCTCACTGTAACAGTGTCTGATATAGCTCACATCCCTCACTGTAACAGTGTCTGAGATCCACATCCCTCACTGTAACAGTGTCTGATATCCACGTCCCTCACTGTAACGGTGTCTGATATAGCACACATCTCTCACTGTAACAGTGTCTGATATCCACATCCCTCACTGTAACAGTGTCTGATATCCACGTCCCTCACTGTAACAGTGTCTGATATAGCTCACATCCCTCACTGTAACAGTGTCTGAGATCCACATCCCTCACTGTAACAGTGCCTGATATCCACGTCCCTCACTGTAACGGTGTCTGATATAGCACACATCTCTCACTGTAACAGTGTCTGATATCCACATCCCTCACTGTAACAGTGTCTGATATCCACGTCCCTCACTGTAACAGTGTCTGATATAGCTCACATCCCTAACTGTAACTGTGTCAGATATCCACATCCCTCACTATAACAGTGTCTGATATCCACATCCCTCACTGTAACAGTGTCTGATACCCACATCCCTCACTATAACAGTGTCTGATATCCACATCCCTCACTGTAACAGTGTCTGATATAGCTCACATCCCTCACCGTAACAGTGTCTGATATCCACGTCCCTCACTGTAACAGTGTCTGATATAGATCACATCCCTCACTGTAACAGTGTCTGATATAGCACACATCTCTCACTGTAACAGTGTCTGATATCCACATCCCTCACTGTAACAGTGTCTGATATCCACATCCCTCACTGTAACAGTGTCTGATATAGCTCACATCCCTCACTGTAACAGTGTCTGATACCCACCTCCCTCACTGTAACAGTGTCTGATATCCACCTCCCTCACTGTAAGTGTCTGATATCCACATCCCTCACTGTAACAGTCTGATATCCACATCCCTCACTGTAACAGTGTCTGAGATCCACATCCCTCACTGTAACAGTGTCTGATATAGCTCACATCCCTCACTGTAACAGTGTCTGATATCCACGTCCCTCACTGTAACAGTGTCTGATACCCACGTCCCTCACTGTAACAGTGTCTGATATCTACATCCCTCACTGTAACAGTGTCTGATATAGCTCACATCCCTCACTGTAACAGTGTCTGAGATCCACATCCCTCACTGTAACAGTGTCTGATATAGCTCACATCCCTCACTGTAACAGTATCTGATATCCATGTCCCTCACTGTAACAGTGTCTGATACCCACGTCCCTCACTGTAACAGTGTCTGATATCCACATCCCTCACTGTAACAGTGTCTGATATAGCTCACATCCCTCACTGTAACAGTGTCTGATATCCACGTCCCTCATTGTAACAGTGTCTGATATAGATCACATCTCTCAGTGTAACAGTGTCTGATATCCACTTCCCTCACTGTAACAGTGTCTGATATCCACATCCCTCACTGTAACAGTGTCTGATATCCACATCCCTCACTGTAACATTGTCTGATATAGCTCACATCCCTCACTGTAACAGTGTCTGAGATCCACATCCCTCACTGTAACAGTGTCTGATATCCACATCCCTCACTGTAACAGTGTCTGATATAGCTCACATCCCTCACTGAAACAGTGTCCGATACCCATGTCCCTCACTGTAACAGTGTCTGATACACACGTCTCTCAATGTAACAGTGTCTGATACCCACGTCCCTCACTATAACAATGTCTGATATCCACATCCCTCACTGTAAGTGTCTGATATCCACGTCCCTCACTGTAACAGTGTCCGATATCCACATCCCTCAATGTAACAGTGTCTGATATCCACATCCCTCACTGTAACAGTGTCTAATATAGCTCACAGTCCTCACTGTAACAGTGTCTGATATCCACATCCCTCATTGTAACAGTGTCTGATATAGATCACATCCCTCACTGTAACAGTGTCTGATATAGCTCACATCCCTCACCATAACAGTGTCTGATATGCACGTCACGCACCGCAACAGTGTCTGATATCCACGTCCCTCACTGTAACAGTGTCTGCTATAGCTAACATCCCTCACTGTAATAGTGTCTGATATAGCTCACATCCCTCACTGTAACAGTGTCTGATATCCACGTCCCTCACTGTAACAGTGTCTGATATCCACGTCCCTCACTGTAACAGTGTCTGATATCCACATCCCTCACTGTAACAGTGTCTGATACCCACATCCCTCACTGTAACAGTGTCTGATACCCACCTCCCTCACTGTAACAGTGTCTGATATCCACATCCCTCACTGTAACAGTCTGATATCCACGTCCCTCACTGTAACAGTGTCTGATATCCACTTCCCTCACTGTAACAGTGTCTGATATAGCTCACATCCCTCACTGTAACTGTGTCTGATATCCACATCCCTCACTATTAGAGTCTCTGATATCCACATCCCTCACTGTAACAGTGTCTGATACCCACGTCCCTCACTGTAACAGTGTCTGATATAGCTCACATCTCTCACTGTAACAGTGTCTGATATCCACATCCCTTACTGTAACAGTGTCTGATATCCACATCCCTCACTGTAACAGTGTCTGATATAGCTCACATCCCTCACTGTAACAGTGTCTGAGATCCACATCCCTCACTGTAACAGTGTCTGATATAGCTCACATCCCTCACTGTAACAGTGTCTGATATCCACGTCCCTCACTGTAACAGTGTCTGATACCCACGTCCCTCACTGAAACAGTGTCTGATATCTACATCCCTCACTGTAACAGTGTCTGATATAGCTCACATCCCTCACTGTAACAGTGTCTGAGATCCACATCCCTCACTGTAAGTGTCTGATATAGCTCACATCCCTCACTGTAACAGTATCTGATATCCATGTCCCTCACTGTAACAGTGTCTGATACCCACGTCCCTCACTGTAACAGTGTCTGATATCCACATCCCTCACTGTAACAGTGTCTGATATAGCTCACATCCCTCACTGTAACAGTGTCTGATATCCACGTCCCTCACTGTAACAGTGTCTGATATAGATCACATCTCTCAGTGTAACAGTGTCTGATATCCACGTCCCTCACTGTAACAGTGTCTGATATCCACATCCCTCACTGTAACAGTGTCTGATATCCACATCCCTCACTGTAACATTGTCTGATATAGCTCACATCCCTCACTGTAACAGTGTCTGAGATCCACATCCCTCACTGTAACAGTGTCTGATATCCACATCCCTCACTGTAACAGTGTCTGATATAGCTCACATCCCTCACTGTAACAGTGTCTGATACCCACCTCCCTCACTGTAACTGTGTCTGATACCCACCTCCCTCACTGTAACAGTGTCTGATATCCACCTCCCTCACTGTAACAGTCTGATATCCACGTCCCTCACTGTAACAGTCTCTGACACCCACGTTCCTCACTGTCTCTGTGTCTGATATCCACGTCCCTCACTGTAACAGTGTCTGATATCCACGTCCCTCACTGTAACAGTGTCTGATATCCACGTCCCTCACTGTAACAGTGTCTGATACCCACGTCTCTCACTGTAACAGGGCCTGATACCCACGTCCCTCACAGTAACAATGTCTGATATCCACATCCCTCACTGTAAGTGACTGATATCCACGTCCCTCACTGTAACAGTGTCCGATATCCACATCCCTCAATGTAACAGTGTCTGATATCCACATCCCTCACTGTAACAGTGTCTAATGTAGCTCACAATCCTCACTGTAACAGTGTCTGATATCCACATCCCTCATTGTAACAGTGTCTGACATAGATCACACCCCTCACTGTAACAGTGTCTGATATAGCTCACATCTCTCACCGTAACAGTGTCTGATATCCACGTCACGCACCGCAACAGTGTCTGATATCCACGTCCCTCACTGTAACAGTGTCTGATATAGCTCACATCCCTCACTGTAACAGTGTCTGATACCCACGTCCCTCACTGCAACAGTGTCTGATATCCACGTCCCTCACTGTAACAGTGTCTGATATCCACGTCCCTCACCGTAACAGTGTCTGATATCCACATCACTCACTGTAATAATGTCCGATATCCACCTCCCTCACTGTAACAGTGTCTGATATCCACGTCAATCACTGTAACAGTGTCTGATATAGCTCACATCCCTCACTGTAACAGTGTCTGATATCCACATCTCTCACTGTAACAGTGTCAGATATCCACATCCCTCACTGGAACAGTGTCTGATTTAGCTCACATCCCTCACTGTAACAGTGTCCGATATAGCTCACATCCCTCACTGTAACAGTGTCTGATATCCACGTCCCTCACTGTTACAGTGTCTGATACCCACGTCCCTCACTGTAACCGTGTCTGACATCCACATCCCTCACTGTAACAGTGTCTGATATAGCTCACATCCCTTACTGTAACAGCATCTGATATCCACGTCCCTCACTGTAACAGTGTCTGATATAGATCACATCCCTCACTGTAACAGTGTCTGAGATCCACATCCCTCACTGTAACAGTGTCTGATATAGCTCACATACCTCACTGTAACAGTGTCTGATACAGCTCACATCCCTCACTATAACAGTGTCTGATACCCATGTCCCTCACTGTAACAGTGTCTGATATCCACGTCCCTCACTGTAACAGTGTCTGATATCCACGTCCCTCACTGTAACACTGTCTGATATCCAAGTCCCTCACTGTAACAGTGTCTGATATAGCTCACATCCCTCACTGTAACAGTGTCTAATATCCACATCCCTCACTGTAACAGTGGCTGATATCCACATCCCTCACTGTAACAGTGTCTGATATAGCTCACATCCCTCACTGTAAGTGTCTGAGATCCACATCCCTCACTGTAACAGTGTCTGATATAGCTCACATCCCTCACTGTAACAGTGTCTGATATAGCTCACATCCTTAACTGTAACAGTGTCTGATGTCCACATCCCTCACTGTAACAGTGTCTGATACCGACGTCCCTCACTGTAACAGTGTCTGATATCCACATCCCTCACTGTAACAGTGTCTGATATAGCTCACATCCCTCACTGTAACAGTGTCTGATATCCACTTCCCTTACTGTTACAGTGTCTGATATAGATCACATCCCTCAATGTAACAGTGTCTGATATCCACGTCCCTCACTGTAACAGTGTCTGATATCCACATCCCTCACTGTAACAGTGTCTGATATCCACATCCCTCACTGTAACAGTGTCTGATATAGCTCACATCCCTTACTGTAACAGTGTCTGAGATCCACATCCCTCACTGTAACAGTGTCTGATATCCACATCCCTCACTGTAACAATGTCTGATATAGCTCACATCCCTCACTGTAACAGTGTCTGAGATCCACATCCCTCACTGTAACAGTGTCTGATATAGCTCACATCCCTCACTGTAACAGTGTCTGATATAGCTCACATCCCTCAGTGTAACAGTGTCTGATATCCACGTCCCTCACTGTAACAGTGTCTGATACCCACGTCCCTCACTGTAACAGTGTCTGATATCCACCTCCCTCACTGTAACAGTGTCTGATATAGCTCACATCCCTCACTGTAACAATGTCTGATATCCACGTCCCTCACTGTAACAGTGTCTGATATCGATCACATCCCTCACTGTAACAGTGTCTGATACCCACATCCCTCACTGTAACACTGTCTGATACCCACCTCCGTCACTGTAACAGTGTCTGATATCCACCTCCCTCACTGTAACAGTGTCTGATATCCACTTCCCTCACTGTAACAGTCTGATATCCACGTCCCTCACTGTAACAGTGTCTGATACCCACGTTCCTCACTGTAACTGTGTCTGATACCCACGTCCTTCACTGTAACAGTGTCTGATATCCACGTCCCTCAGTGTAACAGTGTCTGATATCCACGTCCCTCACTGTAACAGTGTCTGATATCCACGCCCCTCACTGTAACAGTGTCTGATATAGCTCACATCCCTCACTGTAACAGTGTCCGATACCCACGTCCCTCACTGTATCAGTGTCTGATATCCACGTCCCTCACTGTAACAGTTTCTGATATAGCTCACATCCCTGACTGCAACAGTGTCTGATATCCACATCTCTCACTGTAACAGTGTCTGATATAGCTCACATCCTTCACTGTAACAGTGTCTGATATCCACGTCCCTCACTGCAACAGTGTCTGATATCCACTTCCCTCACTGTAACAGGGTCTGATATCCACATCCCTCACTGTAACAGTCTGATATCAACGTCCCTCACTGTAACAGTGTCTGATATAGCTCACATCCCTCACTGTAACAGTGTACGATACCCATGTCCCTCACTGTAACAGTGTCTGATACCCACGTCCCTCACTGTAACAGTGTCTGATAACCACGTCCCTCAATGTAACAGTGTCTGATATCCACGTCCCTCACTGTAACAGTGTCTGATATAGCTCACATCCCTCACTGCAACAGTGTACGATACCCATGTCCCTCACTGTAACAGTGTCTGAATTCCACATCCCTCACTGTAACAGTGTCTGATATCCACATCCCTCACTGTAACAGTATCTAATATAGCTCACATCCCTGACTGTAACAGTGTCTGAGATCCACATCCCTGACTGTAACAGTGTCTGCTATAGCTAACATCCCTCACTGTAACAGTGTCTGATATAGCTCACATCCCTCACTGTAACAGTGTCTGATATCCACGTCGCTCACTGTAACAGTGTCTGATACCCACGTCCCTCACTGTAACAGTGTCTGATATCCACATCCCTCATTGTAACAGTGTCTGATATCCACGTCCCTCACTGTAACAGTGTCTGATATAGATCACATCCCTCACTGTAACAGTGTCTGATACCCACATCCCTCACTGTAACAGTGTCTGATACCCACGTCCCTCACTGTAACAGTGTCTGATATCCACATCCCTCACTGTAACAGTGTCTGATATAGCTCACATCCCTCACTGTAACAGTGTCTGATATCCACGTCCCTCACTGTAACAGTGTCTGATATAGATCACATCTCTCAGTGTAACAGTGTCTGATATCCACGTCCCTCACTGTAACAGTGTCTGATATCCACATCCCTCACTGTAACAGTGTCTGATATCCACATCCCTCACTGTAACATTGTCTGATATAGCTCACATCCCTCACTGTAACAGTGTCTGAGATCCACATCCCTCACTGTAACAGTGTCTGATATCCACATCCCTCACTGTAACAGTGTCTGATATAGCTCACATCCCTCACTGTAACAGTGTCTGATACCCACCTCCCTCACTGTAACAGTGTCTGATACCCACCTCCCTCACTGTAACAGTGTCTGATATCCACCTCCCTCACTGTAACAGTCTGATATCCACGTCCCTCACTGTAACAGTCTCTGACACCCACGTTCCTCACTGTCTCTGTGTCTGATATCCACGTCCCTCACTGTAACAGTGTCTGATATCCACGTCCCTCACTGTAACAGTGTCTGATATCCACGTCCCTCACTGTAACAGTGTCTGATACCCACGTCTCTCACTGTAACAGGGCCTGATAACCACGTCCCTCACAGTAACAATGTCTGATATCCACATCCCTCACTGTAAGTGACTGATATCCACGTCCCTCACTGTAACAGTGTCCGATATCCACATCCCTCAATGTAACAGTGTCTGATATCCACATCCCTCACTGTAACAGTGTCTAATGTAGCTCACAATCCTCACTGTAACAGTGTCTGATATCCACATCCCTCATTGTAACAGTGTCTGACATAGATCACACCCCTCACTGTAACAGTGTCTGATGTACCTCACATCTCTCACCGTAACAGTGTCTGATATCCACGTCACGCACCGCAACAGTGTCTGATATCCACGTCCCTCACTGTAACAGTGTCTGATATAGCTCACATCCCTCACTGTAACAGTGTCTGATACCCACGTCCCTCACTGCAACAGTGTCTGATATCCACGTCCCTCACTGTAACAGTGTCTGATATCCACGTCCCTCACCGTAACAGTGTCTGATATCCACATCACTCACTGTAATAATGTCCGATATCCACCTCCCTCACTGTAACAGTGTCTGATATCCACGTCAATCACTGTAACAGTGTCTGATATAGCTCACATCCCTCACTGTAACAGTGTCTGATATCCACATCTCTCACTGTAACAGTGTCAGATATCCACATCCCTCACTGGAACAGTGTCTGATTTAGCTCACATCCCTCACTGTAACAGTGTCCGATATAGCTCACATCCCTCACTGTAACAGTGTCTGATATCCACGTCCCTCACTGTTACAGTGTCTGATACCCACGTCCCTCACTGTAACCGTGTCTGACATCCACATCCCTCACTGTAACAGTGTCTGATATAGCTCACATCCCTTACTGTAACAGCATCTGATATCCACGTCCCTCACTGTAAAAGTGTCTGATATAGATCACATCCCTCACTGTAACAGTGTCTGAGATCCACATCCCTCACTGTAACAGTGTCTGATATAGCTCACATACCTCACTGTAACAGTGTCTGATACAGCTCACATCCCTCACTATAACAGTGTCTGATACCCATGTCCCTCACTGTAACAGTGTCTGATATCCACGTCCCTCACTGTAACAGTGTCTGATATCCACGTCCCTCACTGTAACACTGTCTGATATCCAAGTCCCTCACTGTAACAGTGTCTGATATAGCTCACATCCCTCACTGTAACAGTGTCTAATATCCACATCCCTCACTGTAACAGTGGCTGATATCCACATCCCTCACTGTAACAGTGTCTGATATAGCTCACATCCCTCACTGTAAGTGTCTGAGATCCACATCCCTCACTGTAACAGTGTCTGATATAGCTCACATCCCTCACTGTAACAGTGTCTGATATAGCTCACATCCTTCACTGTAACAGTGTCTGATGTCCACATCCCTCACTGTAACAGTGTCTGATACCGACGTCCCTCACTGTAACAGTGTCTGATATCCACATCCCTCACTGTAACAGTGTCTGATATAGCTCACATCCCTCACTGTAACAGTGTCTGATATCCACTTCCCTTACTGTTACAGTGTCTGATATAGATCACATCCCTCAATGTAACAGTGTCTGATATCCACGTCCCTCACTGTAACAGTGTCTGATATCCACATCCCTCACTGTAACAGTGTCTGATATCCACATCCCTCACTGTAACAGTGTCTGATATAGCTCACATCCCTTACTGTAACAGTGTCTGAGATCCACATCCCTCACTGTAACAGTGTCTGATATCCACATCCCTCACTGTAACAATGTCCGATATAGCTCACATCCCTCACTGTAACAGTGTCTGAGATCCACATCCCTCACTGTAACAGTGTCTGATATAGCTCACATCCCTCACTGTAACAGTGTCTGATATAGCTCACATCCCTCAGTGTAACAGTGTCTGATATCCACGTCCCTCACTGTAACAGTGTCTGATACCCACGTCCCTCACTGTAACAGTGTCTGATATCCACCTCCCTCACTGTAACAGTGTCTGATATAGCTCACATCCCTCACTGTAACAGTGTCTGATATCCACGTCCCTCACTGTAACAGTGTCTGATATCGATCACATCCCTCACTGTAACAGTGTCTGATACCCACATCCCTCACTGTAACACTGTCTGATACCCACCTCCGTCACTGTAACAGTGTCTGATATCCACCTCCCTCACTGTAACAGTGTCTGATATCCACTTCCCTCACTGTAACAGTCTGATATCCACGTCCCTCACTGTAACAGTGTCTGATACCCACGTTCCTCACTGTAACTGTGTCTGATACCCACGTCCTTCACTGTAACAGTGTCTGATATCCACGTCCCTCAGTGTAACAGTGTCTGATATCCACGTCCCTCACTGTAACAGTGTCTGATATCCACGCCCCTCACTGTAACAGTGTCTGATATAGCTCACATCCCTCACTGTAACAGTGTCCGATACCCACGTCCCTCACTGTATCAGTGTCTGATATCCACGTCCCTCACTGTAACAGTTTCTGATATAGCTCACATCCCTGACTGCAACAGTGTCTGATATCCACATCTCTCACTGTAACAGTGTCTGATATAGCTCACATCCTTCACTGTAACAGTGTCTGATATCCACGTCCCTCACTGCAACAGTGTCTGATATCCACTTCCCTCACTGTAACAGGGTCTGATATCCACATCCCTCACTGTAACAGTCTGATATCAACGTCCCTCACTGTAACAGTGTCTGATATAGCTCACATCCCTCACTGTAACAGTGTACGATACCCATGTCCCTCACTGTAACAGTGTCTGATACCCACGTCCCTCACTGTAACAGTGTCTGATAACCACGTCCCTCAATGTAACAGTGTCTGATATCCACGTCCCTCACTGTAACAGTGTCTGATATAGCTCACATCCCTCACTGCAACAGTGTACGATACCCATGTCCCTCACTGTAACAGTGTCTGAATTCCACATCCCTCACTGTAACAGTGTCTGATATCCACATCCCTCACTGTAACAGTATCTAATATAGCTCACATCCCTCACTGTAACAGTGTCTGAGATCCACATCCCTGACTGTAACAGTGTCTGCTATAGCTAACATCCCTCACTGTAACAGTGTCTGATATAGCTCACATCCCTCACTGTAACAGTGTCTGATATCCACGTCCCTCACTGTAACAGTGTCTGATATCCACATCCCTCATTGTAACAGTGTCTGATATCCACGTCCCTCACTGTAACAGTGTCTGATATAGATCACATCCCTCACTGTAACAGTGTCTGATATCCACCTCCCTCACTGTAAGTGTCTGATATCCACATCCCTCATTGTAACAGTCTGATATCCACGTCCCTCACTGTAACAGTGTCTGATATCCACATCCCTCACTGTAACAGTGTCTGATATAGCTCAAATCCCTCACTGTAACTGTGTCTGATATCCACATCCCTCACTATAACAGTGTCTGATATCCACATCCCTCACTGTAACAGTGTCTGATACCCACGTCCCTCACTGTAATAGTGTCTGATATCCACATCCCTCACTGTAACAGTGTCTGATATAGCTCACATCCCTCACTGTAATAGTGTCTGATATCCACATCCCTCACTGTAACAGTGTCTGATATAGATCACATCTCTCACTGTAACAGTGTCTGATATAGCTCACATCTCTCACTGTAACAGTGTCTGATATCCACATCCCTCACTGTAACAGTGTCTGATATCCACATCCCTCACTGTAACAGTGTCTGATATAGCTCACATCCCTCACTGTAACAGTGTCTGAGATCCACATCCCTCACTGTAACAGTGTCTGATATAGCTCACATCCCTCACTGTAACAGTGTGATATCCACGTCCCTCACTGTAACAGTGTCTGATACCCACGTCCCTCACTGTAACAGTGTCTGATATCCACATCCCTCACTGTAACAGTGTCTGATATAGCTCACATCCCTCACTGTAACAGTGTCTGAGATCCACATCCCTCACTGTAACAGTGTCTGATACCCACCTCCCTCACTGTAACAGTGTCTGAAATCCACGTCCCTCACTGTAACAGTGTCTGATATAGATCACATCCCTCACTGTAACAGTGCCTGATATCCACGTCCCTCACTGTAACGGTGTCTGATATCCACGTCCCTCACTGTAACAGTGTCTGATATAGCTCACATCCCTAACTGTAACAGTGTCAGATATCCACATCCCTCACTATAACAGTGTCTGATATCCACATCCCTCACTGTAACAGTGTCTGATACCCACATCCCTCACTATAACAGTGTCTGATATCCACATCCCTCACTGTAACAGTGTCTGATATAGCTCACATCCCTCACCGTAACAGTGTCTGATATCCACGTCCCTCACTGTAACAGTGTCTGATATAGATCACATCACTCACTGTAACAGTGTCTGATATAGCTCACATCTCTCACTGTAACAGTGTCTGATATCCACATCCCTCACTGTAACAGTGTCTGATATCCACGTCCCTCACTGTAACAGTGTCTGATATAGCTCACATCCCTCACTGCAACAGTGTACGATACCCATGTCCCTCACTGTAACAGTGTCTGAATTCCACATCCCTCACTGTAACAGTGTCTGATATCCACATCCCTCACTGTAACAGTATCTAATATAGCTCACATCCCTCACTGTAAGTGTCTGAGATCCACATCCCTGACTGTAACAGTGTCTGCTATAGCTAACATCCCTCACTGTAACAGTGTCTGATATCCACGTCCCTCACTGTAACAGTGTCTGATACCCAGGTCCCTCACTGTAACAGTGTCTGATATCCACATCCCTCATTGTAACAGTGTCTGATATCCACGTCCCTCACTGTAACAGTGTCTGATATAGATCACATCCCTCACTGTAACAGTGTCTGATACCCACATCCCTCACTGTAACAGTGTCTGATATAGCTCACATCCCTCACTGTAAGTGTCTGATATCCACATCCCTCACTGTAACAGTGTCTGATATAGCTCACATCCCTCACTGTAACAGTGTCTGATATAGCTCACATCCTTCACTGTAACAGTGTCTGATATCCACATCCCTCACTGTAACAGTGTCTGATACCGACGTCCCTCACTGTAACAGTGTCTGATATCCACATCCCTCACTATAACAGTGTCTGATATAGCTCACATCCCTCACTGTAACAGTGTCTGATATCCACGTCCCTTACTGTTACAGTGTCTGATATAGATCACATTCCTCAATGTAACAGTGTCTGATATCCACGTCCCTCACTGTAACAGTGTCTGATACCCACATCCCTCACTATAACAGTGTCTGATATAGCTCACATCCCTCACTGTAACAGTGTCTGATATCCACGTCCCTTACTGTTACAGTGTCTGATATAGATCACATTCCTCAATGTAACAGTGTCTGATATCCACCTCCCTCACTGTAACAGTGTCTGATATCCACTTCCCTCACTGTAACAGTCTGATATCCACGTCCCTCACTGTAACAGTGTCTGATACCCACGTTCCTCACTGTAACTGTGTCTGATACCCACGTCCTTCACTGTAACAGTGTCTGATATCCACGTCCCTCAGTGTAACAGTGTCTGATATAGCTCACATCCTTCACTGTAACAGTGTCTGATATCCACGTCCCTCACTGCAACAGTGTCTGATATCCACTTCCCTCACTGTAACAGGGTCTGATATCCACATCCCTCACTGTAACAGTCTGATATCAACGTCCCTCACTGTAACAGTGTCTGATATAGCTCACATCCCTCACTGTAACAGTGTACGATACCCATGTCCCTCACTGTAACAGTGTCTGATACCCACGTCCCTCACTGTAACAGTGTCTGATAACCACGTCCCTCAATGTAACAGTGTCTGATATCCACGTCCCTCACTGTAACAGTGTCTGATATAGCTCACATCCCTCACTGCAACAGTGTACGATACCCATGTCCCTCACTGTAACAGTGTCTGAATTCCACATCCCTCACTGTAACAGTGTCTGATATCCACATCCCTCACTGTAACAGTATCTAATATAGCTCACATCCCTCACTGTAACAGTGTCTGAGATCCACATCCCTGACTGTAACAGTGTCTGCTATAGCTAACATCCCTCACTGTAACAGTGTCTGATATAGCTCACATCCCTCACTGTAACAGTGTCTGATATCCACGTCCCTCACTGTAACAGTGTCTGATACCCACGTCCCTCACTGTAACAGTGTCTGATATCCACATCCCTCATTGTAACAGTGTCTGATATCCACGTCCCTCACTGTAACAGTGTCGGATATAGATCACATCCCTCACTGTAACAGTGTCTGATACCCACATCCCTCACTGTAACAGTGTCTGATACCCACCTCCCTCACTGTAACAGTGTCTGATATCCACCTCCCTCACTGTAAGTGTCTGATATCCACATCCCTCATTGTAACAGTCTGATATCCACGTCCCTCACTGTAACAGTGTCTGATATCCACATCCCTCACTGTAACAGTGTCTGATATAGCTCACATCCCTCACTGTAACTGTGTCTGATATCCACATCCCTCACTATAACAGTGTCTGATATCCACATCCCTCACTGTAACAGTGTCTGATACCCACGTCCCTCACTGTAATAGTGTCTGATATCCACATCCCTCACTGTAACAGTGTCTGATATAGCTCACATCCCTCACTGTAATAGTGTCTGATATCCACATCCCTCACTGTAACAGTGTCTGATATAGATCACATCTCTCACTGTAACAGTGTCTGATATAGCTCACATCTCTCACTGTAACAGTGTCTGATATCCACATCCCTCACTGTAACAGTGTCTGATATCCACATCCCTCACTGTAACAGTGACTGATATAGCTCACATCCCTCACTGTAACAGTGTCTGAGATCCACATCCCTCACTGTAACAGTGTCTGATATAGCTCACATCCCTCACTGTAACAGTGTGATATCCACGTCCCTCACTGTAACAGTGTCTGATATCCACCTCCCTCACTGTAACAGGGTCTGATATCCACATCCCTCACTGTAACAGTCTGATATCCACGTCCCTCACTGTAACAGTGTCTGATACCCATGTCCATCACTGTAACAGTGTCTGATATCCACATCCCTGACTGTAACAGTGTCTAATATAGCTCACATTCCTCACTGTAACAGTGTCTGATATCCACATCCCTGACTGTAACAGTGTCTGATATAGCTCACATCCCTCACTGTAACAGTGTCTGATATCCACGTCCCTCACTGCAACAGTGTCTGATATCCACCTCCCTCACTGTAACAGGGTCTGATATCCACATCCCTCACTGTAATAGTCTGATATCCACGTCCCTCACTGTAACAGAGTCTGATATAGCTCACATCCCTCACTGTAACAGTCTCTGATATAGCTCACATCCCTCACTTTAACAGTGGCTGATATCCACATCTCACACTGTAACAGTGTCTGGTAGAGCTCACATCCTTCACTGTAACAGTGTCTGATATCCACATCCCTGACTGTAACAGTGTCTGATATCCACATCCCTCAATGTAACAGTGTCTGATATAGCTCACATCCTTCACTGTAACAGTGTCTGATATCCACGTCCCTCACCGTAACAGTGTCTGATATCCACGTCCCTCACTGTAACAGTGTCTGATATAGATCACATCCCTCACTGTAACAGTGTCTGATATAGCTCACATCCTTCACCGTAACAGTGTCTGATATCCACGTCCCTCACCGTAACAGTGTCTGATATCCACGTCCCTCACTGTAACAGTGTCTGATATCCACATCCCTCACTATAACAGTGTCTGATATCCACGTCCCTCACTGTAAGAGTGTCTGATATCCACATCCCTCACTATAACAGTGTCTGATATCCACGTCCCTCACTGTAAGAGTGTCTGATATCCACCTCCCTCACTGTAACAGTGTCTGATATCCACGTCCCTCACTGTAACAGTGTCTGATATAGCTCACATCCCTGACTGTAACAGTGTCCGATACACACGTTTCTCACTGTAACAGTGTCTGATATCCACGTCCCTCACTGTAACAGTGTCTGATATCCACACCCCTCACTGTAACAGTGTCTGATATCCACGTCCCTCACTGTAACTGTGTCTGATATCCACGTCCCTCACTGTAAGAGTGTCTGATATCCACGTCCCTCACTGTAACAGTTTCTGATACCCACGTCCCTCAGTGTAATAATGTCTCATATAGCTCACATCTCTCACTGCAACAGAGTCTGATATCCACATCCCTCACTGTAACAGTGTCTGATACCCACGTCCCTCACTGTAACAGTGTCTGATATCCACATCCCTCACTGTAAGTGTCTGATATCCACATCACTCACTGTAACAGTGTCTGATATAGCTCACAGTCCTCACTGTAAGTGTCTGATATCCACGTCCCTCACTGTAACAGTGTCTGATATCCCCGTCCCTCACTGTAACAGTGTCTGATATAGCTCACATCCCTCACTGTAACAGTGTCTGATATCCACGTCCCTCACTGTAACCATGTCTGATATCCACATCCCTCACTATAACAGTGTCTGATATCCACGTCCCTCACTGTAAGAGTGTCTGATATCCACGTCCCTCACTGTAAGTGTCTGATACCCACGTCCCTCGTTGTAACAGTGTTTGATACACACGTCCCTCACTGTAACAGTGTCTGATACTCACGTCCCTCACTGTAACAGTGTCTGATATCCACATCCCTCACTGTAAGTATCTGATATCCACATCCCACACTGTAACAGTGTCTGATATAGCTCACAGTCCTCACTGTAACAGTGTCTGATATCCACATCCCTCACTGTAACAGTGTCTGGTATAGATCACATCCCTCACTGTAACAGTGTCTGATAAAGCTCACATCCCTCACTGTTACAGTGTCCGATACCCACGTTTCTTACTGCAACAGTGTCTGATATCCACGTCCCTCACTGTAACAGTGTCTGATATCCACACCCCTCACTGTAACAGAGTCTGATATCCACATCCCTCATTGTAACAGTGTCTGATATCCACATCCCTCACTATAACAGTGTCTGATATCCACGTCCCTCACTGTAAGAGTGTCTGATATCCACGTCCCTCACTGTAACAGTTTCTGATACCCACGTCCCTCAGTGTAATAGTGTCTCATATAGCTCACATCTCTCACTGTAACAGAGTCTGATATCAACATCCCTCACTGTAAGTGTCTGATACCCACGTCCCTCACTGTAATAGTGTCTGATATCCACATCCCTCACTGTAAGTGTCTGATATCCACATCCCTCACTGTAACAGTGTCTGATATAGCTCACAGTCCTCACTGTAACAGTGTCTGATATCCACGTCCCTCACTGTAACAGTGTCTGATATCCACCTCCCTCACTGTAACAGGGTCTGATATAGCTCACATCCCTCACTGTAACAGTCTGATATCCACGTCCCTCACTGTAACAGAGTCTGATATAGCTCACATCCCTCACTGTAACAGTCTCTGATATAGCTCACATCCCTCACTTTAACAGTGGCTGATATCCACATCTCACACTGTAACAGTGTCTGGTAGAGCTCACATCCTTCACTGTAACAGTGTCTGATATCCACATCCCTGACTGTAACAGTGTCTGATATAGCTCACATCCCTCACTGTAACAGTGTCTGATATAGCTCACATCCCTCATTGTAACAGTGTCTGATATAGCTCACATCCCTCACTGTAAGTGTCTGATATCCACGTCCCTCACTGTAACAGTGTCTGATATGCACAACCCTCACTGTAACAGTGTCTGATATAGATCACATCCCTCACTGTAACAGTGTCTGATACCCACATCCCTCACTGTAACAGTGTCTGATCTACACGTCCTTCACTGTAACAGCATCTAATATCCACGTCCCTCACTGTAACAGTGTCTGATATAGCTTACATCCCTCAATGTAACAGTGTCTGATATCCACGTCCCTCACTGTAACAGTGTCTGATATCCACGTCCCTCACTGTAACAGTGTCTGATATCCACGTCCATCACTGTAACATTGTCTGATATCCACATCCCTCACTGTAACAGTGTCTGATATAGCTCACATCACTCACTGTAACAGTGTCTGATATCCACATCCCTCACTGTAAAAGTGTCTGATACCCATCTCCCTCACTGTAACAGTCTGATATCCACGTCCCTCACTGTAACAGTGTCTGATACCCACGTCCCTCACTGTAACAGTGTCTGATACCCACGTCCCTCACTGTAACAGTCTGATATCCACGTCCCTCACTGTAACAGTGTCTGATACCCACGTCCCTCAGTGTAATAAGTGTCTGATATAGCTCACATCTCTCACTGTAACAGAGAGTCTGATATCCACATCCCTCACTGTAAGAGTGTCTGATATCCACGTCCCTCACTGTAACAGTCTGATATCCACGTCCCTCACTGTAACACTGTCTGATACCCACGTCCCTCAGTGTAATAGTGTCTGATATAGCTCACATCTCTCACTGTAACAGTGTCTGATATCCACATCCCTTACTGTAACAGTGTCTGATATCCACGTCCCTCACTGTGACAGTGTCTGATACCCACGTCCCTCACTGTGACAGTTTCTGATACCCACGTCCCTCAGTGTAATAGTGTCTCATATAGCTCACATCCCTCACTGTAACAGTGTCTGATATCCACATCTCACACTGTAATAGTGTCTGGTAGAGTCACATCCTTCACTGTAACAGTGTCTGACATCCACATCCCTCACTGTAACAGTGTCTGATATAGCTCACATCCCTCACTGCAACAGTGTCTGATATCCACGTCCCTAACTGTAACAGTGTCTGATATAGATCACATCCCTCACTGTAACAGTGTCTGATATAGCTCACATCCCTCACTGTAACAGTGTCTGATATCCACATCTCTCACTGTAACAGTGTCTGGTATAGCTCACATCCTTCACTGTAACAGTGTCTGATATCCACGTCCCTCACTGTAACAGTGTCTGATATCCACCTCCCTCACTGTAACAGGGTCTGATATCCACATCCCTCACTGTAACAGTCTGATATCCACGTCCCTCACTGTAACAGTGTCTCATACCCATGTCCATCACTGTAACAGTGTCTGATATCCACATCCCTGACTGTAACAGTGTCTAATATAGCTCACATCCCTCACTGTAACAGTGTCTGATATCCACATCCCTGACTGTAACAGTGTCTGATATAGCTCACATCCCTCACTGTAACAGTGTCTGATATCCACATCTCTCACTGTAACAGTGTCTGGTATAGCTCACATCCTTCACTGTAACAGTGTCTGATATCCACGTCCCTCACTGCAACAGTGTCTGATATCCACCTCCCTCACTGTAACAGGGTCTGATATCCACCTCCCTCACTGTAGCAGTCTGATATCCACGTCCCTCACTGTAACAGTGTCTGATACAGCTCACATCCCTCACTGTAACAGTGTCCGATACCCATGTCCCTCACTGTAACAGTGTCTGATACCCACGTCCCTCACTGTAACTGTGTCTGATACCCACGTCCCTCACTGTAACAGTGGCTGATACCCACGTCCCTCACTGTAACAGTGTCTGATATCCACATCCCTCACTGTAAGTGTCTGATATCCACATCCCTCACTGTAACAGTGTCTGATATAGCTCACATCCCTCACTGTAACAGTGTCCGATACCCACTTCCCTCACTGTAACAGTGTCTGATATCCACGTCCCTCACTGTAACAGTGTCTGATATAGCTCAGATCCCTCACTGTAACAGTGTCTGAGATCCACATCCCTCAGTGTAACAGTGTCTGATATAGCTCACATCCCTCACTGTAACAGTGTCTGATATAGCTCACATCCCTCATTGTAACAGTGTCTTATATAGCTCACATCCCTCACTGTAAGTGTCTGATATCCACGTCCCTCACTGTAACAGTGTCTGATATGCACAACCCTCACTGTAACAGTGTCTGATATAGATCACATCCCTCACTGTAACAGCGTCTGATACCCACATCCCTCACTATAACAGTGTCTGATATACACGTCCTTCACTGTAACAGCATCTAATATCCACGTCCCTCACTGTAACAGTGTCTGATATAGCTTACATCCCTCACTGTAACAGTGTCTGATATCCACGTCCCGCACTGTAACAGTGTCTGATATCCACGTCCCTCACTGTAACAGTGTCTGATATCCACGTCCCTCACTGTAACAGTGTCTGATATCCACATCCCTCACTGTAACTGTGTCTGATATAGCTCACATCCCTCACTGTAACAGTGTCTGATATCCACATCCCTCACTGTAAAAGTGTCCGATACCTATCTCCCTCACTGTAACAGTCTGATATCCACGTCCCTCACAGTAACAGTGTCTGATACCCACGTCCCTCACTGTAACAGTCTCTGATACCCACGTCCCTCAGTGTAATAGTGTCTGATATAGCTCACATCTCTCACTGTAACAGAGAGTCTGATATCCACATCCCTCACTATAAGAGTGTCTGATATCCACGTCCCTCACTGTAACAGTCTGATATCCACGTCCCTCACTGTAACACTGTCTGATAGCCACGTCCCTCAGTGTAATAGTGTCTGATATAGCTCACATCTCTCACTGTAACAGTGTCTGATATCCACATCCCTCACTGTAACAGTGTCTGATACCCATGTCCCTCACTGTAACAGTGTCTGATATCCACATCCCTCACTGTAAGTGTGTGATATCCACATCCCTCACTGTAACAGTGTCTGATATAGCTCACAGTCCTCACTGTAACAGTGTCTGATATCCACGTCCCTCACTGTGACAGTGTCTGATACCCACGTCCCTCACTGTAACAGTTTCTGATACCCACGTCCCTCAGTGTAATAGTGTCTCATATAGCTCACATCCCTCACTGTAACAGTGTCTGATATCCACATCTCACACTGTAATAGTGTCTGGTAGAGTCACATCCTTCACTGTAACAGTGTCTGATATCCACATCCCTGACTGTAACAGTGTCTGATATAGCTCACATCCCTCACTGTAACAGTGTCTGATATCCACATCTCTCACTGTAACAGTGTCTGGTATAGCTCACATCCTTCACTGTAACAGTGTCTGATATCCACGTCCTTCACTGCAACAGTGTCTGATATCCACATCCCCCACTGTAACAGTGTCTGATATCCACATCCCTCACTGTAACAGTGTCTGATATAGCTCACATCCCTCACTGTAACAGTGTCTGAGATCCACATCCCTCACTGTAACAGTGTCTGATATAGCTCACATCCCTCACTGTAACAGTGTCTGATATAGCTCACATCCCTCACTGTAGCAGTGTCTGATATACACGTCCCTGACTGTAACAGTGTCTGATACCCACGTCCCCCACTGTAACAGTGTCTGATATCCACGTCCCTCACTGTAACAGTGTCTGATATCCACATCCCTGACTGTAACAGTGTCTGATATAGCTCACATCCCTCACTGTAACAGTGTCTGATATCCACATCTCACACTGTAACAGTGTCTGGTATAGCTCACATCCTTCACTGTAACAGTGTCTGATATCCACGTCCTTCACTGCAACAGTGTCTGATATCCACATCCCCCACTGTAACAGTGTCTGATATCCACATCCCTCACTGTAACAGTGTCTGATATAGCTCACATCCCTCACTGTAACAGTGTCTGAGATCCACATCCCTCACGGTAACAGTGTCTGATATAGCTCACATCCCTCACTGTAACAGTGTCTGATATAGCTCACATCCCTCACTGTAACAGTGTCTGATATACACGTCCCTCACTGTAACAGTGTCTGATACCCACATCCCTCACTGTAACAGTGTCTGACATCCACATCCCTCACTGTAACAGTGTCTGATATAGCTCACATCCCTCACTGCAACAGTGTCTGATATCCACGTCCCTCACTGTAACAGTGTCTGATATAGATCACATCCCTCACTGTAACAGTGTCTGATATAGCTCACATCCCTCACTGTAACAGTGTCTGATATCCACATCTCTCACTGTAACAGTGTCTGGTATAGCTCACATCCTTCACTGTAACAGTGTCTGATATCCACGTCCCTCACTGTAACAGTGTCTGATATCCACCTCCCTCACTGTAACAGGGTCTGATATCCACATCCCTCACTGTAACAGTCTGATATCCACGTCCCTCACTGTAACAGTGTCTCATACCCATGTCCATCACTGTAACAGTGTCTGATATCCACATCCCTGACTGTAACAGTGTCTAATATAGCTCACATCCCTCACTGTAACAGTGTCTGATATCCACATCCCTGACTGTAACAGTGTCTGATATAGCTCACATCCCTCACTGTAACAGTGTCTGATATCCACATCTCTCACTGTAACAGTGTCTGGTATAGCTCACATCCTTCACTGTAACAGTGTCTGATACCCACGTCCCTCAGTGTAATAGTGTCTGATATAGCTCACATCTCTCACTGTAACAGAGAGTCTGATATCCACATCCCTCACTATAACAGTGTCTGATATCCACGTCCCTCACTGTAACAGTCTGATATCCACGTCCCTCACTGTAACACTGTCTGATACCCACGTCCCTCAGTGTAATAGTGTCTGATATAGCTCACATCTCTCACTGTAACAGTGTCTGATATCCACATCCCTCACTGTAACAGTGTCTGATACCCATGTCCCTCACTGTAACAGTGTCTGATATCCACATCCCTCACTGTAAGTGTGTGATATCCACATCCCTCACTGTAACAGTGTCTGATATAGCTCACAGTCCTCACTGTAACAGTGTCTGATATCCACGTCCCTAACTGTGACAGTGTCTGATACCCACGTCCCTCACTGTAACAGTTTCTGATACCCACGTCCCTCAGTGTAATAGTGTCTCATATAGCTCACATCCCTCACTGTAACAGTGTCTGATATCCACATCTCACACTGTAACAGTGTCTGGTATAGCTCACATCCTTCACTGTAACAGTGTCTGATATCCACATCCCTGACTGTAACAGTGTCTGATATAGCTCACATCCCTCAATGTAACAGTGTCTGATATCCACATCTCTCACTGTAACAGTGTCTGGTATAGCTCACATCCTTCACTGTAACAGTGTCTGATATCCACGTCCTTCACTGCAACAGTGTCTGATATCCACATCCCTCACTGTAACAGTGTCTGATATCCACGTCCCTCACTGTAAGTGTCTGATACCCACGTCCCTCGTTGTAGCAGTGTCTGATACACACGTCCCTCACTGTAACAGTGTCTGATACTCACGTCCCTCACTGTAAGTGTCTGATATCCACATCCCACACTGTAACAGTGTCTGATATAGCTCACAGTCCTCACTGTAACAGTGTCTGATATCCACGTCCCTCACTGTAACAGTGTCTGATATAGATCACATCCCTCACTGTAACAGTGTCTGATATAGCTCACATCTTTCACCGTAACAGTGTCTGATATCCACGTCCCTCACCGTAACAGTGTCTGATATCCACGTCCCTCACTGTAACACTGTCTGGTACCCACGTCCCTCACTGTAACAGTGTCTGATTTCCACATCCCTCACTGTAAGTGTCTGATATCCACATCCCTCACTGTAACAGTGTCTGATATAGCTCACAGTCCTCACTGTAACAGTGTCTGATATCCACGTCCCTCACTGTAACAGTGTCTGATATAGATCACATCCCTCACTGTAACAGTGTCTGATGTAGCTCACATCCTTCACCGTAACAGTGTCTGATATCCACGTCCCTCACCGTAACAGTGTCTGATATCCACGTCCCTCACTGTAACAGTGTCTGATACCCACGTCCCTCACTGTAACCGTGTCTGATATCCGCATCCCTCACTGTAAGTGTCTGCTATCCACATCCCTCACTGTAACAGTGTCTGATATAGCTCATAGTCCTCACTGTAACAGTGTCTGATATCCACGTCCCTCACTGTAACAGTGTCTGATATAGATCACATCCCTCACTGTAACAGTGTCTGATATAGCTCACATCCTTCACCGTAACAGTGTCTGATATCCACGACCCTCACCGTAACTGTGTCTGATATCCACATCACTCACTGTAACAGTGTCTGATATCCACATCCCTCACTATAAGTGTCTGATATCCACGTCCCTCACTGTAAGAGTGTCTGATATCCACGTCCCTCACTGTAACAGTGTCTGATACCCACGTCCCTCGTTGTAACAGTGTCTGATACACACGTCCCTCACTGTAACAGTGTCTGATACTCACGTCCCTCACTGTAACAGTGTCTGATATCCACATCCCTCACTGTAAGTGTCTGATATCCACATCCCTCACTGTAACAGTGTCTGATATAGCTCACAGTCCTCACTGTAACAGTGTCTGATATCCACGTCCCTCACTGTAACAGTGTCTGATATAGATCACATCCCTCACTGTAACAATGTCTGATATCCACGTCCCTCACTGTAACAGTGTCTGATATCCACAACCCTCACTGTAACAGTGTCTGATATAGATCACATCCTTCACTGTAACAGTGTCTGATACCCACATCCCTCGCTGTAACAGTGTCTGATATCCACGTCCCTCACTGTAACAGTGTCTGATGCCCACATCCCTCACTATAACAGTGTCTGATATCCACATCAGTCACTGTAACAGTGTCTGATATCCACATCCCTCACTGTAACAGTATCTGATGCCCACATCCCTCACTGTAACAGTGTCTGATATCCACATCCCTCACTGTAACAGTGTCTGATATCCACGTCCCTCGCTGTAACAGTGTCTGATATAGCTCACATCCCTCGCTGTAACAGTGTCTGATATCCACATCCCTTACTGTAACAGTGTCTGATATAGCTCACATCCCTCACTGTAATAGTCTCTGATATAGCTCACATCCCTCACTGTAACAGTGTCTGATATCCACACCCCTCAATGTAACAGTGTCTGATATAGCTCACATCCTTCACTGTAACAGTGTCTGATATCCACGTCCCTCACCGTAACAGTGTCTGATATCCACGTCCCTCACTGTAACAGTGTCTGATATAGATCACATCCCTCACTGTAACAGTGTCTGATATAGCTCACATCCTTCACCGTAACAGTGTCTGATATCCACGTCCCTCACCGTAACAGTGTCTGATATCCACGTCCCTCACTGTAACAGAGTCTGATATCCACATCCCTCACTATAACAGTGTCTGATATCCACGTCCCTCACTGTAAGAGTGTCTGATATCCACATCCCTCACTATAACAGTGTCTGATATCCACGTCCCTCACTGTAAGAGTGTCTGATATCCACCTCCCTCACTGTAACAGTGTCTGATATCCACGTCCCTCACTGTAACAGTGTCTGATATAGCTCACATCCCTGACTGTAACAGTGTCCGATACACACGTTTCTCACTGTAACAGTGTCTGATATCCACGTCCCTCACTGTAACAGTGTCTGATATCCACACCCCTCACTGTAACAGTGTCTGATATCCACGTCCCTCACTGTAACTGTGTCTGATATCCACGTCCCTCACTGTAAGAGTGTCTGATATCCACGTCCCTCACTGTAACAGTTTCTGATACCCACGTCCCTCAGTGTAATAATGTCTCATATAGCTCACATCTCTCACTGCAACAGTGTCTGATATCCACATCCCTCACTGTAACAGTGTCTGATACCCACGTCCCTCACTGTAACAGTGTCTGATATCCACATCCCTCACTGTAAGTGTCTGATATCCACATCACTCACTGTAACAGTGTCTGATATAGCTCACAGTCCTCACTGTAAGTGTCTGATATCCACGTCCCTCACTGTAACAGTGTCTGATATCCCCGTCCCTCACTGTAACAGTGTCTGATATAGCTCACATCCCTCACTGTAACTGTGTCTGATATAGCTCACATCCCTCACTGTAACAGTGTCTGATATCCACATCCCTCACTGTAAAAGTGTCCGATACCTATCTCCCTCACTGTAACAGTCTGATATCCACGTCCCTCACTGTAACAGTGTCTGATACCCACGTCCCTCACTGTAACAGTCTCTGATACCCACGTCCCTCAGTGTAATAGTGTCTGATATAGCTCACATCTCTCACTGTAACAGAGAGTCTGATATCCACATCCCTCACTATAAGAGTGTCTGATATCCACGTCCCTCACTGTAACAGTCTGATATCCACGTCCCTCACTGTAACACTGTCTGATACCCACGTCCCTCAGTGTAATAGTGTCTGATATAGCTCACATCTCTCACTGTAACAGTGTCTGATATCCACATCCCTCACTGTAACAGTGTCTGATACCCATGTCCCTCACTGTAACAGTGTCTGATATCCACATCCCTCACTGTAAGTGTGTGATATCCACATCCCTCACTGTAACAGTGTCTGATATAGCTCACAGTCCTCACTGTAACAGTGTCTGATATCCACGTCCCTCACTGTGACAGTGTCTGATACCCACGTCCCTCACTGTAACAGTTTCTGATACCCACGTCCCTCAGTGTAATAGTGTCTCATATAGCTCACATCCCTCACTGTAACAGTGTCTGATATCCACATCTCACACTGTAATAGTGTCTGGTAGAGTCACATCCTTCACTGTAACAGTGTCTGATATCCACATCCCTGACTGTAACAGTGTCTGATATAGCTCACATCCCTCACTGTAACAGTGTCTGATATCCACATCTCTCACTGTAACAGTGTCTGGTATAGCTCACATCCTTCACTGTAACAGTGTCTGATATCCACGTCCTTCACTGCAACAGTGTCTGATATCCACATCCCCCACTGTAACAGTGTCTGATATCCACATCCCTCACTGTAACAGTGTCTGATATAGCTCACATCCCTCACTGTAACAGTGTCTGAGATCCACATCCCTCACTGTAACAGTGTCTGATATAGCTCACATCCCTCACTGTAACAGTGTCTGATATAGCTCACATCCCTCACTGTAGCAGTGTCTGATATACACGTCCCTCACTGTAACAGTGTCTGATACCCACATCCCTCACTGTAACAGTGTCTGACATCCACATCCCTCACTGTAACAGTGTCTGATATAGCTCACATCCCTCACTGCAACAGTGTCTGATATCCACGTCCCTCACTGTAACAGTGTCTGATATCCACATCCCTCACTGTAACAGTGTCTGATATAGGTCACATCCCTCACTGTAACAGTGTCTGATATCCACATCCCTCACTGTAAAAGTGTCCGATACCTATCTCCCTCACTGTAACAGTCTGATATCCACGTCCCTCACTGTAACAGTGTCTGATACCCACGTCCCTCACTGTAACAGTCTCTGATACCCACGTCCCTCAGTGTAATAGTGTCTGATATAGCTCACATCTCTCACTGTAACAGAGAGTCTGATATCCACATCCCTCACTATAAGAGTGTCTGATATCCACGTCCCTCACTGTAACAGTCTGATATCCACGTCCCTCACTGTAACACTGTCTGATACCCACGTCCCTCAGTGTAATAGTGTCTGATATAGCTCACATCTCTCACTGTAACAGTGTCTGATATCCACATCCCTCACTGTAACAGTGTCTGATACCCATGTCCCTCACTGTAACAGTGTCTGATATCCACATCCCTCACTGTAAGTGTGTGATATCCACATCCCTCACTGTAACAGTGTCTGATATAGCTCACAGTCCTCACTGTAACAGTGTCTGATATCCACGTCCCTCACTGTGACAGTGTCTGATACCCACGTCCCTCACTGTAACAGTTTCTGATACCCACGTCCCTCAGTGTAATAGTGTCTCATATAGCTCACATCCCTCACTGTAACAGTGTCTCATATCCACATCTCACACTGTAATAGTGTCTGGTAGAGTCACATCCTTCACTGTAACAGTGTCTGATATCCACATCCCTGACTGTAACAGTGTCTGATATAGCTCACATCCCTCACTGTAACAGTGTCTGATATCCACATCTCACACTGTAACAGTGTCTGGTATAGCTCACATCCTTCACTGTAACAGTGTCTGATATCCACGTCCTTCACTGCAACAGTGTCTGATATCCACATCCCCCACTGTAACAGTGTCTGATATCCACATCCCTCACTGTAACAGTGTCTGATATAGCTCACATCCCTCACTGTAACAGTGTCTGAGATCCACATCCCTCACGGTAACAGTGTCTGATATAGCTCACATCCCTCACTGTAACAGTGTCTGATATAGCTCACATCCCTCACTGTAACAGTGTCTGATATACACGTCCCTCACTGTAACAGTGTCTGATACCCACATCCCTCACTGTAACAGTGTCTGACATCCACATCCCTCACTGTAACAGTGTCTGATATAGCTCACATCCCTCACTGCAACAGTGTCTGATATCCACGTCCCTCACTGTAACAGTGTCTGATATAGATCACATCCCTCACTGTAACAGTGTCTGATATAGCTCACATCCCTCACTGTAACAGTGTCTGATATCCACATCTCTCACTGTAACAGTGTCTGGTATAGCTCACATCCTTCACTGTAACAGTGTCTGATATCCACGTCCCTCACTGTAACAGTGTCTGATATCCACCTCCCTCACTGTAACAGGGTCTGATATCCACATCCCTCACTGTAACAGTCTAATATCCACGTCCCTCACTGTAACAGTGTCTCATACCCATGTCCATCACTGTAACAGTGTCTGATATCCACATCCCTGACTGTAACAGTGTCTAATATAGCTCACATCCCTCACTGTAACAGTGTCTGATATCCACATCCCTGACTGTAACAGTGTCTGATATAGCTCACATCCCTCACTGTAACAGTGTCTGATATCCACATCTCTCACTGTAACAGTGTCTGGTATAGCTCACATCCTTCACTGTAACAGTGTCTGATACCCACGTCCCTCAGTGTAATAGTGTCTGATATAGCTCACATCTCTCACTGTAACAGAGAGTCTGATATCCACATCCCTCACTATAACAGTGTCTGATATCCACGTCCCTCACTGTAACAGTCTGATATCCACGTCCCTCACTGTAACACTGTCTGATACCCACGTCCCTCAGTGTAATAGTGTCTGATATAGCTCACATCTCTCACTGTAACAGTGTCTGATATCCACATCCCTCACTGTAACAGTGTCTGATACCCATGTCCCTCACTGTAACAGTGTCTGATATCCACATCCCTCACTGTAAGTGTGTGATATCCACATCCCTCACTGTAACAGTGTCTGATATAGCTCACAGTCCTCACTGTAACAGTGTCTGATATCCACGTCCCTAACTGTGACAGTGTCTGATACCCACGTCCCTCACTGTAACAGTTTCTGATACCCACGTCCCTCAGTGTAATAGTGTCTCATATAGCTCACATCCCTCACTGTAACAGTGTCTGATATCCACATCTCACACTGTAACAGTGTCTGGTATAGCTCACATCCTTCACTGTAACAGTGTCTGATATCCACATCCCTGACTGTAACAGTGTCTGATATAGCTCACATCCCTCACTGTAACAGTGTCTGATATCCACATCTCTCACTGTAACAGTGTCTGGTATAGCTCACATCCTTCACTGTAACAGTGTCTGATATCCACGTCCTTCACTGCAACAGTGTCTGATATCCACGTCCCTCACTGTAACAGTGTCTGATATCCACGTTCCTCACTGTAAGTGTCTGATACCCACGCCCCTCGTTGTAGCAGTGTCTGATACACACGTCCCTCACTGTAACAGTGTCTGATACTCACGTCCCCTCACTGTAAGTGTCTGATATCCACATCCCACACTGTAACAGTGTCTGATATAGCTCACAGTCCTCACTGTAACAGTGTCTGATATCCACGTCCCTCACTGTAACAGTGTCTGATATAGATCACATCCCTCACTGTAACAGTGTCTGATATAGCTCACATCTTTCACCGTAACAGTGTCTGATATCCACGTCCCTCACCGTAACAGTGTCTGATATCCACGTCCCTCACTGTAACACTGTCTGGTACCCACGTCCCTCACTGTAACAGTGTCTGATATCCACATCCCTCACTGTAAGTGTCTGATATCCACATCCCTCACTGTAACAGTGTCTGATATAGCTCACAGTCCTCACTGTAACAGTGTCTGATATCCACGTCCCTCACTGTAACAGTGTCTGATATAGATCACATCCCTCACTGTAACAGTGTCTGATATCCACATCCCTCACTGTAACAGTGTCTGATATCCACGTCCCTCACTGTAACTGTGTCTGATATCCACGTCCCTCACTGTAAGAGTGTCTGATATCCACGTCCCTCACTGTAACAGTTTCTGATACCCACGTCCCTCAGTGTAATAATGTCTCATATAGCTCACATCTCTCACTGCAACAGAGTCTGATATCCACATCCCTCACTGTAACAGTGTCTGATACCCACGTCCCTCACTGTAACAGTGTCTGATATCCACATCCCTCACTGTAAGTGTCTGATATCCACATCACTCACTGTAACAGTGTCTGATATAGCTCACAGTCCTCACTGTAAGTGTCTGATATCCACGTCCCTCACTGTAACAGTGTCTGATATCCCCGTCCCTCACTGTAACAGTGTCTGATATAGCTCACATCCCTCACTGTAACAGTGTCTGATATCCACGTCCCTCACTGTAACCATGTCTGATATCCACATCCCTCACTATAACAGTGTCTGATATCCACGTCCCTCACTGTAAGAGTGTCTGATATCCACGTCCCTCACTGTAAGTGTCTGATACCCACGTCCCTCGTTGTAACAGTGTTTGATACACACGTCCCTCACTGTAACAGTGTCTGATACCCACGTCCCTCACTGTAACAGTGTCTGATATCCACATCCCTCACTGTAAGTATCTGATATCCACATCCCACACTGTAACAGTGTCTGATATAGCTCACAGTCCTCACTGTAACAGTGTCTGATATCCACATCCCTCACTGTAACAGTGTCTGGTATAGATCACATCCCTCACTGTAACAGTGTCTGATAAAGCTCACATCCCTCACTGTTACAGTGTCCGATACCCACGTTTCTTACTGCAACAGTGTCTGATATCCACGTCCCTCACTGTAACAGTGTCTGATATCCACACCCCTCACTGTAACAGTGTCTGATATCCACATCCCTCATTGTAACAGTGTCTGATATCCACATCCCTCACTATAACAGTGTCTGATATCCACGTCCCTCACTGTAAGAGTGTCTGATATCCACGTCCCTCACTGTAACAGTTTCTGATACCCACGTCCCTCAGTGTAATAGTGTCTTATATAGCTCACATCTCTCACTGTAACAGAGTCTGATATCAACATCCCTCACTGTAAGTGTCTGATACCCACGTCCCTCACTGTAATAGTGTCTGATATCCACATCCCTCACTGTAAGTGTCTGATATCCACATCCCTCACTGTAACAGTGTCTGATATAGCTCACAGTCCTCACTGTAACAGTGTCTGATATCCACGTCCCTCACTGTAACAGTGTCTGATATCCACCTCCCTCACTGTAACAGGGTCTGATATAGCTCACATCCCTCACTGTAACAGTCTGATATCCACGTCCCTCACTGTAACAGAGTCTGATATAGCTCACATCCCTCACTGTAACAGTCTCTGATATAGCTCACATCCCTCACTTTAACAGTGGCTGATATCCACATCTCACACTGTAACAGTGTCTGGTAGAGCTCACATCCTTCACTGTAACAGTGTCTGATATCCACATCCCTGACTGTAACAGTGTCTGATATAGCTCACATCCCTCACTGTAACAGTGTCTGATATAGCTCACATCCCTCATTGTAACAGTGTCTGATATAGCTCACATCCCTCACTGTAAGTGTCTGATATCCACGTCCCTCACTGTAACAGTGTCTGATATGCACAACCCTCACTGTAACAGTGTCTGATATAGATCACATCCCTCACTGTAACAGTGTCTGATACCCACATCCCTCACTGTAACAGTGTCTGATCTACACGTCCTTCACTGTAACAGCATCTAATATCCACGTCCCTCACTGTAACAGTGTCTGATATAGCTTACATCCCTCACTGTAACAGTGTCTGATATCCACGTACCTCACTGTAACAGTGTCTGATATCCACGTCCCTCACTGTAACAGTGTCTGATATCCACGTCCATCACTGTAACATTGTCTGATATCCACATCCCTCACTGTAACAGTGTCTGATATAGCTCACATCACTCACTGTAACAGTGTCTGATATCCACATCCCTCACTGTAAAAGTGTCTGATACCCATCTCCCTCACTGTAACAGTCTGATATCCACGTCCCTCACTGTAACAGTGTCTGATACCCACGTCCCTCACTGTAACAGTGTCTGATACCCACGTCCCTCACTGTAACAGTCTGATATCCACGTCCCTCACTGTAACAGTGTCTGATACCCACGTCCCTCAGTGTAATAAGTGTCTGATATAGCTCACATCTCTCACTGTAACAGAGAGTCTGATATCCACATCCCTCACTGTAAGAGTGTCTGATATCCACGTCCCTCACTGTAACAGTCTGATATCCACGTCCCTCACTGTAACACTGTCTGATACCCACGTCCCTCAGTGTAATAGTGTCTGATATAGCTCACATCTCTCACTGTAACAGTGTCTGATATCCACATCCCTTACTGTAACAGTGTCTGATATCCACGTCCCTCACTGTGACAGTGTCTGATACCCACGTCCCTCACTGTGACAGTTTCTGATACCCACGTCCCTCAGTGTAATAGTGTCTCATATAGCTCACATCCCTCACTGTAACAGTGTCTGATATCCACATCTCACACTGTAATAGTGTCTGGTAGAGTCACATCCTTCACTGTAACAGTGTCTGACATCCACATCCCTCACTGTAACAGTGTCTGATATAGCTCACATCCCTCACTGCAACAGTGTCTGATATCCACGTCCCTAACTGTAACAGTGTCTGATATAGATCACATCCCTCACTGTAACAGTGTCTGATATAGCTCACATCCCTCACTGTAACAGTGTCTGATATCCACATCTCTCACTGTAACAGTGTCTGGTATAGCTCACATCCTTCACTGTAACAGTGTCTGATATCCACGTCCCTCACTGTAACAGTGTCTGATATCCACCTCCCTCACTGTAACAGGGTCTGATATCCACATCCCTCACTGTAACAGTCTGATATCCACGTCCCTCACTGTAACAGTGTCTCATACCCATGTCCATCACTGTAACAGTGTCTGATATCCACATCCCTGACTGTAACAGTGTCTAATATAGCTCACATCCCTCACTGTAACAGTGTCTGATATCCACATCCCTGACTGTAACAGTGTCTGATATAGCTCATATCCTTCACTGTAACAGTGTCTGATATCCACGTCCCTCACTGCAACAGTGTCTGATATCCACCTCCCTCACTGTAGCAGTCTGATATCCACGTCCCTCACTGTAACAGTGTCTGATACAGCTCACATCCCTCACTGTAACAGTGTCCGATACCCATGTCCCTCACTGTAACAGTGTCTGATACCCACGTCCCTCACTGTAACTGTGTCTGATACCCACGTCCCTCACTGTAACAGTGGCTGATACCCACGTCCCTCACTGTAACAGTGTCTGATATCCACATCCCTCACTGTAAGTGTCTGATATCCACATCCCTCACTGTAACAGTGTCTGATATAGCTCACATCCCTCACTGTAACAGTGTCCGATACCCACGTCCCTCACTGTAACAGTGTCTGATATCCACGTCCCTCACTGTAACAGTGTCTGATATAGCTCAGATCCCTCACTGTAACAGTGTCTGAGATCCACATCCCTCAGTGTAACAGTGTCTGATATAGCTCACATCCCTCACTGTAACAGTGTCTGATATAGCTCACATCCCTCATTGTAACAGTGTCTGATATAGCTCACATCCCTCACTGTAAGTGTCTGATATCCACGTCCCTCACTGTAACAGTGTCTGATATGCACAACCCTCACTGTAACAGTGTCTGATATAGATCACATCCCTCACTGTAACAGCGTCTGATACCCACATCCCTCACTATAACAGTGTCTGATATACACGTCCTTCACTGTAACAGCATCTAATATCCACGTCCCTCACTGTAACAGTGTCTGATATAGCTTACATCCCTCACTGTAACAGTGTCTGATATCCACGTCCCGCACTGTAACAGTGTCTGATATCCACGTCCCTCACTGTAACAGTGTCTGATATCCACGTCCCTCACTGTAACAGTGTCTGATATCCACATCCCTCACTGTAACTGTGTCTGATATAGCTCACATCCCTCACTGTAACAGTGTCTGATTATCCACATCCCTCACTGTAAAAGTGTCCGATACCTATCTCCCTCACTGTAACAGTCTGATATCCACGTCCCCTCACAGTAACAGTGTCTGATACCCACGTCCCTCACTGTAACAGTCTCTGATACCCACGTCCCTCAGTGTATAGTGTCTGATATAGCTCACATCTCTCACTGTAACAGAGAGTCTGATATCCACATCCCTCACTATAAGAGTGTCTGATATCCACGTCCCTCACTGTAACAGTCTGATATCCACGTCCCTCACTGTAACACTGTCTGATATCCACATCCCTCACTGTAAGTGTGTGATATCCACATCCCTCACTGTAACAGTGTCTGATATAGCTCACAGTCCTCACTGTAACAGTGTCTGATATCCACGTCCCTCACTGTGACAGTGTCTGATACCCACGTCCCTCACTGTAACAGTTTCTGATACCCACGTCCCTCAGTGTAATAGTGTCTCATATAGCTCACATCCCTCACTGTAACAGTGTCTGATATCCACATCTCACACTGTAATAGTGTTTGGTAGAGTCACATCCTTCACTGTAACAGTGTCTGATATCCCACATCCCTGACTGTAACAGTGTCTGATATAGCTCACATCCCTCACTGTAACAGTGTCTGATATCCACATCTCTCACTGTAACAGTGTCTGGTATAGCTCACATCCTTCACTGTAACAGTGTCTGATATCCACGTCCTTCACTGCAACAGTGTCTGATATCCACATCCCCCACTGTAAACAGTGTCTGATATCCACATCCCTCACTGTAACAGTGTCTGATATAGCTCACATCCCTCACTGTAACAGTGTCTGAGATCCACATCCCTCACTGTAACAGTGTCTGATATAGCTCACATCCCTCACTGTAACAGTGTCTGATATAGCTCACATCCCTCACTGTAGCAGTGTCTGATATACACGTCCCCTGACTGTAACAGTGTCTGATACCCACGTCCCCCCACTGTAACAGTGTCTGATATCCACGTCCCTCACTGTAACAGTGTCTGATATCCACATCCCCTGACTGTAACAGTGTCTGATATAGCTCACATCCCTCACTGTAACAGTGTCTGATATCCACATCTCACACTGTAACAGTGTCTGGTATAGCTCACATCCTTCACTGTAACAGTGTCTGATATCCACGTCCTTCACTGCAACAGTGTCTGATATCCACATCCCCCACTGTAACAGTGTCTGATATCCACATCCCTCACTGTAACAGTGTCTGATATAGCTCACATTCCCTCACTGTAACAGTGTCTGAGATCCACATCCCTCACGGTAACAGTGTCTGATATAGCTCACATCCCTCACTGTAACAGTGTCTGATATAGCTCACATCCCTCACTGTAACAGTGTCTGATATACACGTCCCTCACTGTAACAGTGTCTGATACCCCACATCCCTCACTGTAACAGTGTCTGACATCCACATCCCTCACTGTAACAGTGTCTGATATAGCTCACATCCCTCACTGCAACAGTGTCTGATATCCACGTCCCTCACTGTAACAGTGTCTGATATAGATCACATCCCTCACTGTAACAGTGTCTGATATAGCTCACATCCCTCACTGTAACAGTGTCTGATATCCACATCTCCTCACTGTAACAGTGTCTGGTATAGCTCACATCCCTTCACTGTAACAGTGTCTGATATCCACGTCCCTCACTGTAACAGTGTCTGATATCCACCTCCCTCACTGTAACAGGGTCTGATATCCACATCCCTCACTGTAACAGTCTGATATCCACGTCCCTCACTGTAACAGTGTCTCATACCCATGTCCATCACTGTAACAGTGTCTGATATCCACATCCCTGACTGTAACAGTGTCTAATATAGCTCACATCCCTCACTGTAACAGTGTCTGATATCCACATCCCTGACTGTAACAGTGTCTGATATAGCTCACTATCCCTCACTGTAACAGTGTCTGATATCCAAATCTCTCACTGTAACAGTGTCTGGTATAGCTCACATCCTTCACTGTAACAGTGTCTGATACCCCACGTCCCTCAGTGTAATAGTGTCTGATATAGCTCACATCTCTCACTGTAACAGAGAGTCTGATATCCACATCCCTCACTATAACAGTGTCTGATATCCACGTCCCTCACTGTAACAGTCTGATATCCACGTCCCTCACTGTAACACTGTCTGATACCCCCACGTCCCTCAGTGTAATAGTGTCTGATATAGCTCACATCTCTCACTGTAACAGTGTCTGATATCCACATCCCTCACTGTAACAGTGTCTGATACCCATGTCCCTCACTGTAACAGTGTCTGATATCCACATCCCTCACTGTAAGTGTGTGATATCCACATCCCTCACTGTAACAGTGTCTGATATAGCTCACAGTCCTCACTGTAACAGTGTCTGATATCCACGTCCCTAACTGTGACAGTGTCTGATACCCACGTCCCTCACTGTAACAGTTTCTGATACCCACGTCCCTCAGTGTAATAGTGTCTCATATAGCTCACATCCCTCACTGTAACCAGTGTCTGATATCCACATCTCACACTGTAACAGTGTCTGGTATAGCTCACATCCTTCACTGTAACAGTGTCTGATATCCACATCCCTGACTGTAACAGTGTCTGATATAGCTCACATCCCTCACTGTAACAGTGTCTGATATCCACATCTCTCACTGTAACAGTGTCTGGTATAGCTCACATCCTTCACTGTAACAGTGTCTGATATCCACGTCCTTCACTGCAACAGTGTCTGATATTCCACATCCCTCACTGTAACAGTGTCTGATATCCACGTCCCTCACTGTAAGTGTCTGATACCCACGTCCCTCGTTGTAGCAGTGTCTGATACACACGTGCCTCACTGTAACAGTGTCTGATACTCACGTCCCTCACTGTAAGTGTCTGATATCCACATCCCACACTGTAACAGTGTCTGATATAGCTCACAGTCCTCACTGTAACAGTGTCTGATATCCACATCCCTCACTGTAACAGTGTCTGATATAGCTCACATCTTTCACCGTAACAGTGTCTGATATCCACGTCCCTCACTGTAACAGTGTCTGATATCCACATCCCTCACTGTAAAAGTGTCTGATACCCATCTCCCTCACTGTAACAGTCTGATATCCACGTCCCTCACTGTAACAGTGTCTGATACCCACGTCCCTCACTGTAACAGTGTCTGATACCCACGTCCCTCACTGTAACAGTCTGATATCCACGTCCCTCACTGTAACAGTGTCTGATACCCACGTCCCTCAGTGTAATAAGTGTCTGATATAGCTCACATCTCTCACTGTAACAGAGAGTCTGATATCCACATCCCTCACTGTAAGAGTGTCTGATATCCACGTCCCCTCACTGTAACAGTCTGATATCCACGTCCCCTCACTGTAACACTGTCTGATACCCACGTCCCTCAGTGTAATAGTGTCTGATATAGCTCACATCTCTCACTGTAACAGTGTCTGATATCCACATCCCTTACTGTAACAGTGTCTGATATCCACGTCCCTCACTGTGACAGTGTCTGATACCCACGTCCCTCACTGTGACAGTTTCTGATACCCACGTCCCTCAGTGTAATAGTGTCTCATATAGCTCACATCCCTCACTGTAACCAG